>NC_080850.1:17632859-17797049 GCF_030435755.1 Ochotona princeps
AAAGCAGTGTGAGTTACATACTATTACTGTCTTCCTTTGTAGATGAGACAACAAAGCCACAGCAATGTTTGTTTAAGCTCACACAGCAAATAAAGGACAATTTTAAATGCTGGTAGGATTGCTACCTTAAAAAAAAGATTTATTCCTTTTTATTGGAAAGGCAGATTTACAGAGAGAATGAGATAGAAAGATCTTCCATCTGCTGGTCCACTGCCCCGGTGGCCGTAACAGCAGAGCTGAGTTGATCTGAAACCAAGAGCCAGGAGCTTCCTCTAGGTCTCCCATGTGGGTGTGGGCTCCCAAACCTTTGGGTCATCCTCAACTGTGTTCCCAGGCCACAAGCAGGGAGCTGGGAAGGAAGTGGAGCAGCGGGGACACGAACCAACACCCACGTGGGATCCTGGTGTATGCAAGCAGAGGACCATAGCAACTAGGCTACCATGCCAGGCTCAGGATTGCCATCTTTTAACAATAATGTATGCTACATCTAGTGCAGTGACCTGGAATAGATCAACTGCTGAACTTTGGAACCGATAGTTGCAACCCTGGCTTTGGCTCAGTTTCCCTAGCATCACAGGAGAACTGCAGCTATGTATACAAAGACCAAGCATGCAAAACACTGCAGCTTAAGGCACCAGGATCAACTTTCTTTGGGATTCCTTTGTGTATTTATCATTTTGCATCTCCGCCCCTGACTATCAAAAGAATACTTAATTATTGTAGAATACCAAAGAAGGAAAGAGCAGGTGTTGGGCATTGTGGTGGAGTGATTGAGCTGCTTCCTATACCCACATTGCATCCCAGTATTTCTGGTTCAGCCCTTTCTCTGATTCCTGATTTTGCTTCCTACTAATGTATACCCTGGCAGACAGCAGATGATGGCCTACACTTTTGAGTTCCTGCTACACCCGTGGGAAATTCAGCAGGAATTCCAGCTCCTTAGGTCTTGGCCTTGTTTAGCTCAGGCTGTCATGGGCATTTGTGGAACATAACAGCAGATAGAAGATCTCTCTCTCTCACACACACACACACACACTTTGCCTTTCAAATGAAAATAAATAAACAATAGGGAAAACCATGACTTAAAAATTTTTTTAAAATTAAGGGGAATTGGCATGTTGGCATAGTAAGTCATGCCTCTACCTGCAGTGCCAGCATCTCATATGGACACTGGTTGGAGTCCTGGCAGCTCAGCTTCTTATCCAGTTCCCTGCTAATGTACCTGAGAAACAAACAGGGAATACCTCAAGTTCTTGGGCCTCCACTTCTACATGGTGGACCTGGAGGAAGCGCCAGGCTTCTGGCTTCACACCAGCCTAGCTCCATGTGTTGTGGCCATTTGAAGAGTGAGCCACCGCACAGAAGATCTCTCTGCCTCTTCTTTTCTGTCTGTAAATCTTCCTTTCAAATAAAAATAAAGCTTGTGAGAGACAGGAAAAACTGAGTAAAGTAAGTAAAGTGCTTACAGAGGTAAGCACTACTAATGTTTTGGCACGTTCCTTCTACTCATCTTTAAAATGTCTTATTTACATAGCTGAGATCATAAGTTTTGTTACTGTATTTTTTTTAACATCAGAGCATAAACTCTCATCATTTTAAGTGGCTGCAGTATAATCCGTCATATGGAGATCTTAAATTTATGAACCGTTCCTTCACAGTTAGATGTTTAGGTTGTTTCTAATATTTTCGCTATTATAAATAAACCGTGATGAGCAGTCTAATATATAAATCTATGTAGTCATGGCAGATTATTTTTTTAGGACAGCTTCCCAGAAGTGTAATTACTGGGTTAAATGTCATGAATATTCTAAAGATTATGTAGAGAAGTAATATTCTTTATGAATATCAAATACAGTTTTTCAACCATAAAGAATCAGTTTTTTGGATTTATTTACACACACACAAACACGCGCGCGCGCAGAGTGCTCACATCTGCTTGTTCATTGCCAAAATGTCTATGCAGCTGAAGCTGGGCTGGGACTGGAGCCAGGAGCCAGGAATACAATCCAGGTCTCTCAGTTGATTACCAAAAACCCAATTCCTTGAACTCTCACCACTCTGCCTGGGTCTGCTTCAGGACCAAGCAAGAGCAGGGAACCGGGACTTGGAATTTAATCAGATATTTCAATGTCCATGTGGGCATCTGACACACTAAGCCGAATGCCAGCTCCAGAAAATACACTGTTTACAATGATGGAAAGGCTTCCAGGTGTGTGTGTGTGTGTGTGTGTGTGTGGTATTGTACACCACTGTGGAAGGAAGGGGATATATCAGACAAAACCGGGACTTTTCTGACTCGTTGGCAGTGCCTTAGCCACCATATTTTTCCTCTTGCAAGTTAACTCCCTATTTCCCATCTACATGCTGATTAAATATTGATCCATTGAGTGCCAGCAAATGGGAGTAAATTTTGTATTGTCTGTTGCAAAAGATTGTCCCACAGAATCCTTTCAACATGAGGCTTGTGCATTTTTAACTTGGCATAGGCCTTTCACTGCCATTGTCTCAGCCATGTCTGGGTTAGACTGACTGGGGGTAGCTCTTCCCATTCCCAGGTCTTTCATCAGAAACTCAAGCCCGGAACAAGTGATTTACAAGGTACTGGATGGAAACAGCACTGGGACTGCAGTTCTGGTCTCATAGCTCAAGGACTAAAGTCTGCTTCTCATATTTTATGTTGAAACCCTAATCCCAATATGAGACAGAGCCTACAAGGGGGTAATAAAGGTAAAACAAGGTCCTAAGAGCAGGGCTCTACTCCTATGGGACCGGGGTCCTCAGAGAAAGAAGGGCACCAGTGCACCGCTCTGTCCTTCCCTGGCTCCACCTGCATGTGGAAAGAGCAGGCCATTGAAGACACACAAAGAAAGAAGGTGGGCACCTGTAAGGCAGGAAGAGAGGCTCCACCAGAAACCAGTCTCAATGGCAACTTGATTTCGGGCTTCTAGCCTTCAGGGATGAGAGATGCAGTACAGGACAGGCCAGGTCGAGCTGCAACACCAACCAGTTCACAATATGGCCAGGACTGGGAGCTGGCTGGGCCATGCTGGGCGGCAGCACCCAGCAGCATGAGCTGGAACTAGTACAGCACCTGCCAGCAAACGTTGAGGTGAAATGGGCCATGCCAGACTGGGCTACAGTACCAACCAGCACATGTGAAACTCGGAGGGGGGCAGATGTTGGTAGCGGAGTTTGGGAGTGGCTATCCTACTGGCCACTGCTCCCGCTGACAAGCATGAGAACTGGAACCGGGGGCAGACCAGGCCGGGTGGGGCTACAACTCCTGTTCTGCATGTGAGCTGGGTTAGAGGGAGAGTTAATCTACGGTATCTACTGGTGCATGCATGAGCTAGAGTAAGTGCAGGCTAGTTGGGTTTTGCCACAACATCAGCTGGTAAGTGCTGGGACTGGGGGAAAATCCTGTCAAGCTAGACAGCAGAACCACCTGGAGAGTACAAGATCTGCGACTGGAAGTGGACCCAGCAAGGAAACTGCAGGCACCTCACTGATTGGTTGTGGCTTCTTCCATTGGTGAACATGAGAACCAGGTCTGGGGGTGGGCCTGGCTAGACAGATGGTGGCACCCACTGGAATGAGTGTGGACTGGATAGTAGGGACCGTTGGATGGAGCTAGGGCTTTAATGCCCATTGATATGTACGAGAGCTGAATGGGATGTGGGGTAGACTGAGACCTGTCTGCTACACATATTTTCAAGCGTAGGAAACAGGGCTGGGGGCAGGCCTGGTGGGGATTATTAGGGATCACTCTGACTAAGCTGAAGCTCGCACTGGTGTATGTGTGTGGCTGTGTGTGTGGTGGGCAGGGTTGGTCTGGCCCATAGCATCCATTGGTGTATGTAAAAGATGAGGCTGGAGAGAGAACTAACCCAGGAATTGCAACTGCTAGTGTGCGTGTAGGCTGATATGGGTGACAGACTTAGCCCGATCCCATACTAGTAAGCACACACAAGAATCAGGTCTGGGATCACCTCAGATGTAGTTTATGGGTATCCCCTCAATGGAACCGCAGGACTTGGATCTCCAACTATGGGGATAATCATAGAGTCTGTGATCTGACCATGGTGTATATGTGTCAGAACTGGGCCTCCCAAGTGACTAAGATGGAGCAGTGGATGGCATTCTCAGATGCATATGGGGGATATGGCAGACCTGTGGGGGCCTGCAGAGGACATCTGGATCATAGCGGAGGAAGGAGAACAGAACAAATTGGTCAACTACTCCAGTCAAGCGTTGACAGCAAATATCTTGGCAAATAGAGACTCTGAGGTGGACAGTGTCAGCCAATGGAAGGATTTCCTCATCCTTGGTTGGCGAGACCAACATCATTTCAGAACCATCGAAACCACTTGAGCAGAACCGTGGTAGCATGCCCCACACCAGGGACCCTGGGATGACATCAACTGGCTGTTTCCTATCCCCAGGGACCGGGGCAGCTGGGAGACTGGATGTGGCGTCTCCCCTGATTTCCCCCTTCCCCCCCAGATACAGGAGGAAGAAAGGGAAACTTTAGAAACAATGGTCTCACCCACACTCCTTAAGTCTTCAACCCTTCCCACCCTGGTTAACTATGTAACCATCATAAAAAATATAAAATTAAAAAAAAGAATGATTGGAATTTGCTAGCAAATTGGGACCTGTCTTTCTCTTCCTGATTTCTGCCTTTCAAGATAAAAATATCTTATCCTATGTCTATCTTGACTTTGTTTATTGGAAGCACATGATAGCCTGGTTTTACAAGTTTACAGCTGGAGAGAAATTTTTGTCACAGGTTGAGTCATACCTCCAATCTTATCCATACTGGATTTAGATGCTATTTAGATAAGACGCTAGACTTGGGATTGATGCTGGAGGGAGTTAGGAGTTTAAGGACTGCTGGGATGGAGTGAATATATTCTGTATGTAAGAAGAAGAAAGAATGGTTGGATGGAATTATGTTTCTTTAAATTGTGTGCTGAAACCCTGTACCCCAATATGACTATATTTGAAGATAGAGCCTGCCCAGAGGTAATATATTAAATGAATTCACAAGGATAAACCCTCCTCCTGGAGGGCTGGTATCCTTTCTCACTTTCTCCTTCGTGGAGGGAAGAAGCCATATGAAGGCCCAGTGAAAAGTAAGTCCTCTACAAGTTGGCAAGTTGAGAAGGAGAGTGCGATTGATTTTGTAAGCAAGACTGTTCTTTTTTTTTAAGTTTAGAATATTCTTTTGTTATTATTATTACAAAGACAGATATACAGAGAGGAGGAGAGATAGAGAGGAAGATCTTCCGTCCGATGATTTACTCCCCAAGTGACCGCAACGGCCGGTCTGCGCCAGTCCGAAGCCAGGAACCAGGAACTTCTTCCGGGTCTCCCACACGGGTGCAGGGTCTCAAAGCTTTGGACCGTCCTCAACTGCTTTCCCAGGCCACAAGCAGGGAGCTGGAAGGGAAGTGTAGCTTCCAGGATTAGAACTGGAGACATATGGAATCCCAGCACATTCAAGGCGAGGACTTTAGCAGCTAGGCCATGGCGCCAGGCCCTCTTTTTTTTTTTAAATTATGTCTTTATTTTAAATGCAAGAAGAAAATGGGAGAGAGAGGAGAGAAAAGGAAAGTCAACATGATAAAGAGGAGACAAGGCATTAACCCATATTCAGAACAGCTTTCTTCAGGGAACAAACAAGAGGCGACTCACTCAGCATGTACACAAGTGAACAGTGGTAAGGAGCCCAGAGTCCAACTCCCTTACAGATTCAAGTCCAGGCAGCTGAGGGTCCGGAAGGGGAGGGAGTTCGGCAGAGCCTAGCAGCTTTGGACTTATCACAGGCTAGGTTGAGTTGATTTAACAAAGAATGCAGTGAGCCTGGAAGTCCCTCCAGGGGTTGGATTTGCTCTCAGACACTTACGCAAAGAACTCAAATGGCTCAAAGGCTTACCTATAGGCAAGGAACTAAAATTATTCTAAGCCTTACTTAACTCTTTGACTCTAAGTACAGATAGTGAGAATGTGCTGGTTTTTTTCTGGCTGCTCCTTACTGACACTGGGCCTCGATTTGGGGATTGCATTGACTGAAGGAGCAGATCAGTCTTGCAGTGTTCCTGCATGATGGCTCCGGATATAGCAATCAGCCATTCCTAGGAGAATTTTTAAATATGTTAAATATACATGGTAGGAATAAAAGCACTGTAATGGGGAGGATGAAAGGAGATATGGAAACATTGTCCATGATTGAAAAATTGGCAAAAATGTGGTGGGGCTATTTGGGGACAGATTTCATTAACACACTTTTTTTTTTTTTTTTTTTTTTTTTGCATGAAGTCCCTTTTCTTACTGCATCCAACTAGTTGGTGTAAAAGCAGCACTGTCCATGCAATAGGAGGTGAAGTCCTTCTTTTGATGGCGAGGCAGTCTAAACCCCAGCATTTTTGGAAGACCACTGCCATGATCCTGGAAGTGATACAACTGTTGTACTAGGTCATTTGTGTCTTCTGGGACCACAAGAGATAAGTCTTTAATTTTCTTTGTCTTGTCTGCTGAAATTACCAGTTGGCTGCTCCTGTCCCAGTTCCTGCCAGGGCACTCAATGAGATTACCAACAGAGTGAGTCAAAAATCCCTCTTGATGTGGTGGGTTGGAGGGATGGTCTAGGGTATAGGACAAAGGGGGAAATGGGAAAGTGACTGTACAAATTCTAGTTAGTGGGAAGACAGATATGACTGTTCCAGAGAAAGAACACCCCGTTTCTGTTCCTGTGCATACAATCATATGGTAATGTTGTAGGGTTTTTCGACCCCAACTACGGCAGCAACGTCAATTGTTGTCTCGCAGGAAAGAAGAATTTTCATGCGGACACAGTTTAGTTTTAAAGCAAGATTTATTAGAAAAAGTTGAGAAAGGAGACTCCCATCCTAGTGATGGCAGGGCGCTTTGAGATCCTCTGCCATCATGGCAGGAGAAGTGGAAAAAAGAGACCCTAGTCCCCTGCCATAGTGGCAGGAGGAAAAGTAAAGAGAGACCTATATCAATGGTGGAGAAAGCATCTTTTAAAGGTTCCCCTCAAAGATATTTCTCCATAAACAAAGAAAATTCCTGGTACGTGGCCTTGGGACAAAAGGCCAGAAAGGTGTCACTGGCCAACTTCCTTGGTCCCTTTCTAATGATAAAGAGGCCAGTCTGAAGCCCTCCCCCTTGGCTTCAGGTGTCACCCTTGTCTCTTGGGGAAGCATTCTTGATAAGTTAAGATATGCACTTGTCTTGGGAGAGATGTGCTCTGGTGAATCCAAGACATGGTGGGGAAAATACCCCTTTATATTTGAGAAAAAAATGACTTGGGGACCCAGAAAAACCTAACTGCTACTACCCAGTCTAACTCCTCTCACGGTAAGAGATCACTTCACAGCTTCCTAGCGACATGGGAACCTGACAAGTAGATGCCATGGAGGCCGCATCTATTGGGTGTGAAGAACTGATTGTACTATTCACAAGAGGTGAGGTCTGATGATAATCCGGTTACAGGTGTGTGAGAGAATGAACTCACTTTATCGGAAAAGGGGAAGAGAGAACCTACGATACATAGAAAGACCGACTGACAAGGCCATTAACAAAAATGCCTTGGATAGATAGAACCATCAGTATTTTTTGCCTCGTGCCATGTTGGTGTTATTTCCTGGGAACTCCAAAAGAGATATAACCTAGTGGTTCTGCTAGAAAGGTTCCGATCTGTGTCACATATGCCTTGGTCCTGTCTCAGAACTTGCAGGTGGTGGGAAAGGTGTGTACAGACCCAGCATGCGGAGACATTGGGATCGTGTTTAAAGAATAGGCTAGAGCAAATGTTGATGGCAGATATGTAAGACTTCAGGGAGGAAGTATTGATGTGAGGCACACAGGGCTTTAGGGGCACAAAAGGGGACCACATCAGAAGCAGCAGACAGACAGCAGAGAAGCATCCTACCCAAAAGAGGTAAGAGAGTACTAGGAGAATTTTTGTCAGGACTAAGAGTTCAAGTGCAGACAGTGACAGAGGGTGCCAGGGCATTGCAGTAAGAAATATGAACAGAAGGTACATGGATAGCTGCATAAGAGTGAAGGCACAGACATTGACCCAGAGGCAACAATCTAAGATGAGCTAGAAAAAGTATACTGATGATGTTGAATACCTATTTGATGGAATCCGTGGAATTCAGGAATTGTCAGGGACATGAGCAGGCAATTCTTCTGGTAGTGCATGGAGCTTCATCCACGTAAGAGTTGTGGGTCCCGTGGGGGTAGATTTGTTACAGAGGAGAAGGAGAGAGACCTTCCATCCCCTGGTTCACTCGAACAGCTGAAGTTGGGCTGGTGCAAAAGCAGAAGCCAGGAGGTTCTTCTGAGTATCCTATGCGGGTGTAGGGTCCCAAGCACTTGAGCCAGCCTCCACTGCTTTCTCATGCCATAAACAGGGAGCTGGATTGATAGTGGAGCAGTCAGGACTCTAACAGCCACCAGATGGGATGCCTGCACTGTAGGTGGAGGCTTAGCGTGTTATGCTACCACAGTGACCTCAATTTTAATGAAATGCAATGTGTCTAGGGAGGATGACCCTTGAGTTACCAGTGTGAGGGGCAGTCAGTATCACCGGATAGGGCCCATTTCGTGTGGCTTTTAACGTAGCATCATTTTGTTTGAGATAGACTTAGTTATTGAATAGAAAGGTAGAAGTACACCCATATAGGTTTGGGTAGGTATACTGTCTGCATTGGTCCATGAATAAAAGTGTGTTTCATTGAAAAGAAGGAAAGAAAAAGAAATGGTTTCAGAGTTGTGAAGCAGAAGGAGGCCTGGTATGAGAACAGGTCTCCCGTGGAGGATTTCAATGGACTGCATATTAATGGTTTCCAGGGAAGAAACCTAATGCTTAGTGGGGCCAGAGAAATAAGTTTTACACAATCTAGGTGCATCAGGGTTTGTTTTAAAATACTGTTCCTACATTTTGCCTTCCCTGAAGAGGGAGGATGATAGGAAATATGGAAGTGGCATGAGAGAGGTCAATACTAGCTGAGTCATTTGGGAGACAAATTCTGATCTGTTATTTGGATGCAAGCCAATCTGGAGCTAATATCCCTTAATATTATACCAGAAATGATGGCGGCTCCCTTATTAGGGTGGAAAACTCGTACCTATCTGAGAAGGCACCCACCATACCCAGAAGGTAATGTAGCCACATATCTGGTGGCACATGAGTGAAGCCAATCTGCCAGTCTCCCCCTGAGAGTGATCCGTGGGCCTGCTGAGTAGGAAGCAGGGCTGGTCTGGTCCTGGAGCTGGGATTGACAGTTTGATGGGTGCTACAGGTCTGGGATATGGTGTGCGGAGTTTCCTGTAGAGAGTGTATCGGCTGTATTGTGAATCTAGAAAATGAAGAAGAGTTTGGGTTTGAATAATATAGACAGTAGAGGTTTTAAAAAATTTATTTTTTATTGGAAAGGCAGATTTACACAGAGAGACAGAGAGAAAGATCTTCCATCTACTAGTTTACTTGCCAAGTGGCTGTAACAGCCAGAGCTGAGCTGATCTGATGCCAGAAGCCAGAAGCTTCTTTCCGGATCTCCCATGTGGGTGCAGGGTCCCATGGCTTTGGGCCATCCTCTACTGCTTTCAGTTGGGAATGAACCAGCGGGCAAAGAAGCTTTCTGTCTCTCCTTCTCTCTGTAATTGTCTATCCAAAAAAAAAAAAAAAAAAAAAAAAAAAAAAAATCTAAAAAAACCCACCCAAATATAAGTATAGAGAAGAAATGGCTTATGTGGGATAGGAAAGCTCAGCAATGCTGAGAAGAGTCTTTTTTAGGGTTTGTAGTGGAATTTCTAGTGGGGAGGTCTCTTGTAAGGGCTCATCTAGATTGCCTTTGGTGGCTTCATAGAAAGGTTTAAACATAAGAGGGAAGTCTGTAATGCAGATGGAAAAATATTGCACGAGTACCAAGTGAGAGAGGAGGCCACGCTTAATACATGACGCAGGAAGGGAGTACATTGCCTTGTATGGGGCTGGAGGAATTGTGCAAGTATCTGGTGACATGAGAAGTGCTAGAAAGATAACAGAGGTGAGATTAGCCGGCCCTTTGACATATTCTCTAACCTTTTCAGCTAGAAAAGTTAAAAGGCTGGAGCAGTGCAGACAGGTTTCTCAGGAGGGGCTGCAGGGTAGCAGATAATCAACATAACAAAAAAGAGTGGGGTTGAGGTGAGTAGTCGCCATAGGCTAGGTGTGCCCACAGGGTATGTCCAAGGATGTGCAGGCTGTCTCACTTTGGAGTCACAGTCCAGGGACCTCTCCAACCAAATGATTACCAGAGTCAGAGCAGGTAGTGATTGTGAAGATGGATGGAGAGGAATTGTGTCCAAGCTGGGAAAAAGGAAGCTGTAAGGAGTATGTGAGAGAGAGAGGAGAGACCAGGAATTGGGCACAACTGGGAGTGTGGGGTGGACGCAGTGTTAGCAGTCCTGTACCACGTGATAAGAACCATTTATAAGGAACCAAAATGGCCCTAAGACTTCTGCTGTTGCTTTGTCCAGCTGTTGGTTTGTTCCCAAATGGCCCTCAAGAGAGCTGAGAGTTCAATCCAGGTCTTTTGTGTGTGTGATGGGGAGTCTACTACTAGAGCCACCGTCTGTTGCCTTCCAGGATCAGCATTAGCAAGAAGTTAAAACTGGGAGCAAAACTGGAGCTGGAACCCTCACACTCCTATATGGATAGAAGTCCCTTATTTTTTTTTAAGTTTTTTTTTTTTTTTTTAAGATTTATTTACTTATTTGGAAGCCAAAGTTGCAGAGAAAGAAGGAGAGAGGGAGAGGCGGAGTGAATCTTCCATTTCCTGCACACTCTCCTCATTCCCCAAATAGCTGCAATGAGCAGAGCTGGGTCAGTGGGAAGCCAGGAGCCAGGATTCTCATCCAGGCCTCCCTCCTGGGTGCAGGGCCCAAACACTTGGGCCATCCTCTGCTGCTTCCTCAGGCACCTTAGCAGGCAGCTGGATCAGAAGTGGTGCAGTTGGGACTGGAACCAGCATCCCTATGGGATGCCAGTATCTCAGCCTAACTCACTCCATCACGGCACCATGGTGGTGTATCTTTATAGCCCTGCCAAAAAGCTCAATCCCCCAAACTTGGGTTTGACTAAAGAGGCTCAGTGAATGAACAGATGACTCTCGGTTTCCATAACCAGGCTTTGATGAAGCTTGTGGGATCTTAGGCAAGTCACTTCTGGTTACTGGTTTTCTCCTGTAAATTAAGGCCTGCTGGAGCAGGCTGTAGAGGTTGCCCAGATGTAGGTTTGAATAGAGGCTCTTGATACTCTTTGCCCCCAGGTTTAGTTTCCGCATGTCTAAAAGAAACAATAATACCAAACCCCTAGCATAAATAAAAGGCCAAAAGACCTTTTCCGTTGTTACTCAACTCAATGGATGTAAACGACACAGTGCACCTTTGGTACTTGGTGTTTGACCCACCAGGGCTTTTCTTTCTCTTTTTTTAATTCTAGCTGATAGCGAGCCTTCAGTAAGGGAGTCGTTATTATGTTCGGTTCTCTTTTTAGCCATCCCAAATCGGGATTTTTCTCTCCAAGCAGCCCACGGGCTTTGGCGCGCCAGTGTGTCCCGGCCCTTCCCTCCGCGCAAGGTTCCCATTCTCCTCTTCCGCAGCTCTGGGACAGCCGCTCTTCACCATCCCCTCCTCCCAGTCCGAGGGCAAGGCTCCTTGATTTGTGTCTCGCTAAGGAAACAGCTCCTTAGAGCGCTTAGTTCTTTGTGCTGGGCGGGCCGGTTAACTCTTTCGGAGCCTGCCTGCTACAGTGGTGGTCTCAGGGGATGCCGCGGGGCGTCACCCAGGGCCATCTACCCCTTGCAGGACCATCTGCCCCTTGCAGACCCGGTGAAACTGGTCGCGAAGCAAAGGGGTCCCGGAATCCCGACCCTCCCCAGGGCGCATCCATCATCAGTCTGATCCTTGGGCAGGCACAACTGCTTCCGCGCGGTTCCCACTTCCTGAGGCAGCCTGGATTCCCCCCCCCGCCCCCCAAGGCTTCACCGGCTCCTCCCAGGCCCTCCGGCCCCCTCCGGGCGGGCTTCTCCCCTCCTCCAGCCCCCGGCGGAGTCCGGTGGGGCCGGGGGTGGGGTGGGGTGGAGCCTCTCGGCCAGGGGTTGAAAGCGCGGCGGGGAGGGCGCGCGGGGCTTCCAGACGCGCTGCCAACGCCGCCGCCGCCGGCGGACCGGGGGCAGCATGGCCGAGGGCGTGTGAGCCCCGAGTGCCAGGGGCTTCAGCCACCATGACCGGGGGCGCGGGCGCCGCCCGACTCTGTCTGCTGGCGCTCGTGCTGCAGCTGCCCCAGCCGCGGGCGGCGCGGGAGCTGGGATGGACGGGAAGTAAGTGGCTGGGAGCTGGGGGTGGGGTGGGGGATGGAGGCTTGGTGGGCTTGGCGGCGGGACCCCTAGGAGTCGCCTAGCGGGACCGAGTGCTTGGATCACGGCGTCTGCAATTACCGGGGTCTGCGTCCTGCTGCCCCCTAACCTAGGAGCCCAGGCTTTGTTTCCACGTAGTTCTCTCTGGGAGGTGGTGCAGGTCGGAGAACCAGAGCCAGCAGAAACAGCCGCCTGCTCCTCTTGCCTTTCCCTCTGCTCCTTCCTCCGTTTTCCTGCTTTTGGCTTCTCTTTCTGCTGCTCTCCTGGTCTAATCGTTTTTCTCACGGTCCCTCTGCTCCGCCTTTCTTCTTTTTTTTTTTTTCCTTTTCTCCCTCCCTTCCTGCCTCCCTCTTCCTTTCTCATCCTTGTCTTGCATCTGTTCTCGCCGCTCACTGCAGCTCCGCGCATCCCAGGCTAGGGGCTGACTGGGACCACATGCTATGGCAAGCGCACGCGGAGGTGTAGTGGATAAAATGCCCACAGGGGACAATGGTGGCCTGCTGGTTGTCGCCAGCTGTTGCACCTCGGACCCCAACGCTGACCGTGAATGTTGTTTAAAGCAGATATGACTCACCCATTGCACAGATGGGAGAACTGAGGCCCTTGGAAGTGGAAGGTCTTGTCCCTATCCCCACCGCAGACTGAGGTCAGCGTGGGCACTGGAAACCAGGGATTCCATTGCCAAGGGCTCTCTGGGCTTCAGTTTCCCGTTCTCTGAAGCTATGGGTTTGAACTCGCAGCTTCCAGCTTAGAGGTTCACGACTAGTTTCCCAGACACCTCCTGGTGCTGAGCTCCCTGCCTCCGGGGGTTCTTGTCGATTTCGCGGAAGGCGCGGTCCCGAGGGGGATGGAGGTGGGTGGAGCGGTGCCTGGGGTCTGTCATTTTGACCGGAGAAACCTTAACCTTGGCCTTGCTGCTGGCGGAGGCCCTGGGACGAATCCAGACCCCCCAACTTGCTGGGACCAACAGTCAGCGTTTTCCAATGAAGCCAGGGCTAGCGGCTTGAGCTGGGCAGGCGGGACTAGCCGTCGGGAGAGTGGGCTGTGCTGGGCCCGTTGTGCGGAGCGTCCCGGGGCGGGGTCCGGAGGCCACCCCTGCGTTCCCAGAACCGTCTTGTTTCCAAAGGGAAATTGAGGCAGGGAGGTCACCACGAGTCCCAGGAAGTCCTCCGTTCCCTACTAGCCGTGGGGACTGGTTCAGGGAGAGGGAACCTCATCATGTTCATCTCTTAATTTCCTGAGGCCCAAGTCAGCCTTAGTGCAGGAGAGAAAGAAGAAAAGAAAGCAAAGGACTGCTCTGAGAGCAGGCACCCTTTCCAAATCCTGGGTCCTCGGAGACCACTCCGTGAGGCGAAGTCGCTGGAAGTAATGAAGTGTATAAACAACGTAGAATAATCTGCAGTCCCCAGATCCACAGTTGCTATTAATATTTTGGTTTTCCTCCTCCAGTCTGTGTGTGTGTGTGTGTGTGTGTGTGTATGTATCCAATTGGAAACATACCATGCATCTTGCGTTTTTCACCTCACATTATGGACATTTCCCAAATCGTGAAATTCTCCACCAAAACATGAGCTTAATGACCCTATAAATTCTATCAAAGGATCGCAGATGTGTAATTTTTTTTAAAGCTACAGACCCGTCGTGAGTGTAAATATGAGGATTGATTCACTTCATTAACGAGGTGCTGTATGGAATGGAAACACTAGCTCAGAGGAGCTTTGAAAGAGCAGGGCTGAGAAGGTCTGGTCCTGTGGCTGCCCGGCACCCCAGCCAGGATTCTAGCATCTCATTTGCATCTCAGCCTTGGAGCAAACTGCAGTTACGGTTGAACATCGCAGAGTACAGGGCTTTGAGTAGTAATGATTAATAATAATAATAAAATTCAAAGTCAAAGGAGAATTTCTCTAGATAGTTCAGTAATCCTTAAGTGAACCTGTGAAAAAATGCACTGAGCGCGACCTTGGAAAAGGTGGGCAGCTTGCCTCGAGGTTCTTAGGGTGCCATGGCCTGTTGTTGAGACTTCCCAGTCTTCCTTTTTTTGCTTTCAGAGTTTTTTTTTTTAATGATTTTAAACATCATTTGGTTCCTTTAATGTTTTTTTCCCCTTAAATATCATATAGTTCCCTTTTTTTTGTTGTTTATTTTTAAAAAGAAAATAGATTGATCAGAGCCACCAGGGCAGGACTGTGCCTGTCTTGTTCCTCCATGCCTGTGAAGTACCTGTCACAGTGAGTGGCACATAGGTCAGAGCTTGGAAAGTGATAAATGAGTGAATGTGTGACTGCTGACTTTATCCGTCTGGTGAAACTCTTAGTCCAATGGGATTATTTCTGGGGATCTATTTTGAGAGCAACTACATTGTATCAGTAATCTGAAAGGCAACTTGTTGATCATTTACAATCCCAACGCTCTGTGGCAGAGCAAGTACAGTCATTCTGCATCACTGTGTTCTGTGTAATTGATGTGTTTGGTTTAGAAAGAATTGATTTCGGAGTCCTTAAGCACACCCTTTAACTTTGGTGAGTCTGACCTCTGATTTGTTTAGGTTTTGGGGAATTCCTGTGTATAAAAACAGGAGCTGCAGCTAGCGTCTCAGGTCTGCACTGCCCAGGACAATTCTCTGCTGTAATTTCAGTTCCCTGTTTGACAAAATGGGAATCCCATTCTCCACCTCCCAGAGTTGTCGTGAGAATGAAAGGGAACTTGGTGGTGAGAATGATTTGAAAAATGCATTTTACCATTATAAAAACCAACATAAGGTGAAGATGCTTGGCAGATTACAAAACAATCTCAAGGCTGACATTGTGGCATAGTGTGTTAAGCTGCTGTATGCCATGCCATCTTACAGTCCTGGCAGCCCTACTTCCAATCCAGCGCCCTGCTAATGCATAAAGGAAAGCAGCAGAAGATAGACCAAGTGCTTTGGTCCCTGAACCTATGATGGAGTTCCAGGATCTTGGCTTCAGCCTGGCCCAGCTGCAACCTGCTGTTGCAGCTCAAATGGGAGTGAACCAGCAGATGAAAGAGCTGTCTCTGTCTCTCTCTCCCTGTCTGTAATGTTCCTTTTCAAATAAATAAATCAATCTTTTTTTTTTAAGAAACCCTTTCACATTAATTTTCCTTAATAGTGTGGTGAGATGGGTAAATGGAAATCCTGATTTTCATTTTACATATGACAAAACTGACAACCCAACAGAAACACCACATACTCGTGTGACTTTCAGAGTTACCCAGTATCCCATCCTTTCATTCCTCCGCAGTGATGTCATTGTAGCCCAGCCCATCATTTACCAGGGCTCCTGCAAGTCTCCGGCCTGGAGACTCCGGCCTGCTTCTACTCACACTTCCAACCCTCCCTCGCCTGCCTCCACCCTCCACCCAGCTGGCAGAGTGATCTTTGTTAAACCTAATACAGATCATATTGCTCTGTGTTTAAAATATCCAGTGCCGCCCAAGTCTATTTATAATAAAATCCAGACACTTTCCATGGCCCTTGCTTTATCAGACCCCTGGCTGGCTGTCTTGTTGAGCACACCTCTTCAATGATCTTATTTCCTTGATTGGCCACTTCCACCTTCCGCCTTTTCCTTAGACAGTCCGATCCCACCTGTTGAAACAGGACCTTTTCCCTTGCAAGTCCTCCCCCTGGGGATCTTGGCTGCTCCCTTCTGGCCCTTCAGGTCTCCAGCTCCATCTTTGCTGATCATCCTCCCACAGGCCGTCTGATCTGTGACCCTGTCTTAATTCCTCCAGGGCAGTCTCTACCTCGTGGGAATTTTTTTTGGACTTCCAACTAAAAAGTAAAATTTGGAGAAGAGACCTAGGTTGGCTAACACCTAGAAGAGGGCTTGCACCATTTTAGGTGCCTAGAGCCAGAGGCCGGAACTATGCAGGTGTTCTAATGACGCTTACGGCTTGGGTATGGCATGAGGGACATGAGAGTGTCCCCCAGCGGTTCATGTGTTGGAAGCTTGGCAGTGTGGGCCCTTCAAAAGGTGGGAGTCTACTGAGAGGGGTTGAGGTCATCCAGGGTGCTACCCTCAGGAGGATTTCATGGAGTTCTCTTGGGACCCTGATTCTGTTTCTTAAACAGCAAGACCAGTCCCCTCACTTCTCTGGTTTCTTGTGTTGTCCTGTGATCATCCCTTCTGGCCCACCTGCCATGATGCCATCTGCTACAATGTGACATAGCTAAGTGTAGAGCAGGGACCTTTGTCAGAAACAGCACCAGGATGCTTGAACTGTTAGCCTTCACCAACTCTGAGCTCAGTGAAGCTATTTACTTTGACAAGAGCTCAATTCCAGGGATTTTGTAATAGCCACCGAAAACAGATGAATACAAACCAAGGACGGACGGGGTCCAGGTGCAGTGGCTATTGCCAGGGTTGCCTTCATGGCCCAGCTAGGGTTTCAAGATCCAGGATTCCAATGGCTGTGCATCTTGTATTGGCAGGAGGAGGTGGAGATGGCAGCTCCCAGCTACAGCATGAACTTATAATACCTCAGTGGAAGACGTCAGAAAACTTGGTGACTGAAAAGGTAAGCCTCAAAAGCTCTCATTTTCAGAAGCAGAAGTTGACAACCAATCTGGAGGCGTGGACTTTCATCACCATCAGTTCTGTTTTCTGCCCACTATATTTTCTCTGTGCTGGTTTTGGTATTTTCCTTCATTGTCATGACAAACTTCTAAAATACTTTCAAATGCTATTAGTTGGGGAAATGAAAATCCACATTAATGCTGACACAAGCTAAGAGCAAATGTGCTGCTGTCACAAAAGAGTGTTGATTGTAATTCATTAAATATTGTCTTTTCTCTGCATAAAAAGTGCTTCATTTTATTGATGGGATAATGTACTTGGGGAGAAACAGGAAAACCTAAATTGCTTAGAATAAGAGGCAGGGTAGAGACTTAATCCTAGAGAGTGCATCTTAAACTTCAATGGATTCTTGGGCCGGAACATCAGCAACATGCACAGGCTTCATCAAGGCATTTGGGAATGAGGCAGGAAGCTGTTCTGCTCTTGAAGAGTTGATTCCACAGTTCCAGTGAGACAAAAAGAGCTAGAAAGGAAAATTTGATTATTGTGGGGTAGGAACCAGTGATACGATCTACTTTCTAAAGAACTCGAATTTCCTCACTTATTTTTAAATTTAAAAATATATAATTTATTTATATGAAAGGCAGAGTTGCAGATTGAGAAAGGGAGAGACAGAGAGATTGAGACAGATCTTCCATCCACTAGTTTACTGCTGGAGCTGGGCCGGGCTGAAGCCAGGAGCCAGGAGCTCCTTTTGAGTCTCCCATGTAGACGGTAAGGGCAGAAGCACTTGAGCCATCCTCTGCTGCTTTCCCAGGCACATTAGCAGGGAGCAGGATTGGAAGTGGAGTAGCTGGGACTTGAATCAACATCAATATGGAATGCTGATGCTAAGGTGGCAGTTTAACCTGTTATATCACAGTACTGGCTCCAAAATTCCCCTTTTATAAAATAGGACTTAGAATATGGAACTGGATTGCAAGGCTGTGTCTGAGGAGCTTTAGTATTAAAATGGTCGGTGAGTCACTGAACACATCAGAACAAGATTACAGAGGGAGAGAGTTATAACAGGGAAGGCATCATTATGGCTTTGAGTCTGGAAATGAATAGAGAGAATGTGTGCAATCATCAAAATTGTGGCTAATTTAATCTAGTGATGTCCTACTGTGTTCTACCTGAGATGTACTCAGAGAATTTCAGTACAAATAGAAACAAGAAACATTTTGACCTAAAGGTGATAAATGCGTAAAACTCATTTCATCAAAAAATAGACCAGACTGAATATAGCTACAGGAAGAATCTAGACAAATTAATGAATGGTGCCCTAGAGCAGATAATTTTAAAAATTAAGATCTTGGACATTGTAGCCTATTCAGTGTTACTTGAGAAATGGATGTGATACTTTTTATAGAGGCCCCTTTGTTCTCTCCAGATGTTTGATGCTGGGCGTCCTCAGGAAGGGCCTGAGAAACAAAGTGGAGGGCCAGAGCCTGTCTTTGTTCCCAGCCATTGTCTGCCCAGAAAACGGGTGCTAGTAGGAGTAGTCATAGTGCCTGGCACGGCAAGTATCTATTGGATAGGTACATGAATGAATTTAAGAGAGAGGACGGGCAGGGTTGGGAGAGGGAGTGAGAGAGAGAGCTGGAGAAGCAGGAAAAGCAGGTGGGTTTAAGTTAGACCCCTTATTTTAATTTATGTAATTTTTTCATACCAACATTAATTGTGCACGTACTATATACTAGACATTGCACCAGATTTAACCTACATGGCAGGTTGTTGAGACTCCATGGAGCTGAAGATCTATTTAGTCTTGTCCTAAAGAAAATGGACTTTAAACTCTTCCCTGGGGAAATCTAAATGGTGGGTGAGCACCGTGTTCTTCCTGGGAGAGAGAATGTTGGCCCTGCCTAGCATGGAGCCGTGAGAAAAAGCTGATCAAATGAGCTGTGCAGGGAAACCTCCCAGATCCTTCAAGTGCAGTTTCATTCTTTTGCTCGAAATGGCCCCTGGAAACAAGAAACATCCTATTTTATTTTATTATTTTTTTAAAGATTTATTTATTTTTATTACAAAGTCAGATAAATAGAGAGGAGGAGAGACAGAGAGGAAGATCTTCCGTCCGATGATTCACTTCTCAAGTGGCCACGACAGCCGGTGCTGCGCCGATCCGGAGCCAGGAGCCAGGAACTTCCTCCAGGTCTCCCACACGGGTGCAGGGTCCCAATGCTCCGAGCTATCCTCGACTGCTTTCCCAGGCCACAAGCAAGGAGCTGGATGAGAAGTGGAGCTGCCGGGATTAGAACTGGCGCCCTTATGGGATCCCAGCGCATTCAAGGCGAGGACTTTAGCTGCCAGGCCCAAGAAACATCCTATTTTAAATATCAGTGTTATAGCACCTTCTAAAGCAGAATTATTTTTGGATTACCCAGATAAAATTATTAGGACTCATGTTGCAGCTGGTGTCTCTAGGGCAGAGTGACGGTGCCTTGGTTTGTGTCAGTGCTGCTTGTAATTGTGTACACATATGCCCAGCTGTGCCTGTGGCTTTGACTTGTCCCACCTTGAGATGAAATAATAGAATCAATGAGGCAGATTGACAAGATTGCTAGACAGGTCTCCATGGAAGCATTCAGATCTTGTCAGAGCCCTTGTTCACCCAATGTCCCAGGGATGCCAGACCCTAATGGTGACTGGGGTTTGCAGCAGAAAACTGTACTTACAAGGGGCAGGCCAGCAACCAGAGGTGGCAAAGCAGGTGACCTGTTTTCTCGGGCCTGGACCTCCGTTCCGAGGTCAGTTTCTTTCTTTTTTTTTTTTTTTAAAGATTTATTTATTTTTATTGGAAAGTCAGATATACAGAGAGGAAGATCTTCTACCCACTGATTCACTCCTCAAGCGGCCACAACAGCTGGAACTGAGCTGATCAGAAGAAGCCAGGAGCCAGGAGCTTCTTCTGGGTCTCCAACACAGGTGCAGGGTCAAAAGGCGTTGAGCCATCCTCGACTGCTTTCCCAGGCCACAGGCAGGGAGCTGGATGGGAAGCAGGACCACTGGGATTAAAACTATTGCCCATATGGTATCCCGGCACGTGCAAGGCGAGGACTTTAGCCACAAGACTTTAGCCACTAGGCTACTGCGCCAAGCCTGGCTGACGTCAGTTTTAAAAAGGGGTAACAGTTCTACTCTAGCAAGGAGTTGCGTGGATTGTGAGGGACTTCAGGAATCTTTGATTCTTGGTGCCAGAAGAGAGCGCTCATATTCAAAACACTACAAAGCATCTATCCAGTTTTAAAAATGTAGCTATTCTGTTTTAAATTAATAATTTATTCCTTTGAAGAAAGTTCAACAGCTCTAAGTTGAGTTATTGAAGCATGGAAGTTTCTTACGAGTGTTTATAAAAATTTTTTTTTAATTCTCTATAAGAATAAGGTAAAAGGAGATTGAAAGTCCTTCAATAATAAAATTAATTACTAAAACCATGGAAAGATTCACAAAAGAAAATTAACCCATGACCCCACTGCTTAGAATAACTATGGTAGGGCTCGGTAGCGTGGCCTAGTGGCTAAGGTCCTCGCCTTGATCCCATATGGCCGCTGATTCTAATCCCGGCAGCTACATTTCCTCTCTATCTCTCCTCCTCTCAGTATATCTGACTTTGTAATAAAAATAAAATAAATCTTTAAAAAAAAAAAAAAGAATAACTGTGGTAACCTTTGGGTCTATTACTGTCCTTTTCCCTGACAGAAGTGTATTGAATACAATATGCAGTGTTAGATTCTGAGTTTTTGTGCTTTGGGTATATTGTATACAGTTTGTTAATAATTTGAAAATTATTCATGTCATATTTTCAATAATTGGTGTTGTCATATTTAATCCTGTTATTGAGTATGTGGGTTATATTTAATTTCTTTACTCATTATTATTATAACCACTAAGTAGTCTTGTGGACAGATTTTTGGTTACATATGTTTCCATCATATAATCATATTATTGATTCATAGGTTTGAACATGTGTTAGCTTATTTTTCAGAGTTGATATCAATTTAAATTCTTAGCTGTAGGGGGTTGAGTCTCTAAAGATACGCTCTACTGCATTATGATTTATGATTTTAATTATCTTTGTTGATTTTTAAGGTGTCTAATTTTTTAAATGCATTCACTGAGGGTAGCTGTGGTTTCCCAGACATACTAAGCATATTTTCTTGCTTAATGGCCGCTTGTTTATCTTAAATGATACATTCGGGGTGTATAGCATCTTTGGCCAATCAGGTGCTCTTGTGTAAAATATGAGGACACTGTTGAAAGCGGATAGAAAAATAGAATTAAAGGATGAACTGACTTAGTTCGAACTTTCTGAAGATCTTTTGTCTTACTTTTGAATCTCTAAAACCTTACTTAAAAATGAAGGTGTCCTTAGTTTTCTCCTCAGATGATGGGGGTGTTTCCAGTTGAGGGTCAAAATAAAATAAGGACCACCATGAAGAGCATCTTTTGGTACCAAGGCTTCCTGTGTGCCCAGCCCTGTGACCAATTATTTACATTTGTCATCCATTTGTGATCTCATTTAATCCTTACACGGTCCCCGTAAGGGTGATTCTTACCCTCTATGTATCACAGATGAGGAAACAGATGTAGGAAGGCAAGTAGCAAGTCCAAGTTCACGCAGCTGCAGGTGTCAGAGGTAGCACTTGAATACAGATCTGACTCCACAGGAAATGTACTCTTGAAATACAATTGGTCTTTGCTTGTTTGCTTCCCGTGGAGTCACATCTGAGCGCCGAGCTAGATCTTTGGCCAGCCCTGGGAGCCTTGGTCTCTACTTCTAAGGAACTGACATTCTTTTTTGTTGTTTTTGCTTTTAGCATCCACTCAAAGCTGAGCTCAGGGTAATGGCTGAGGGGCAAGAATTGATCCTGGACCTGGAGAAGAATGAGTAAGTGGACCCCTTCTTTGTCTAAACTAAAACAATTAACTTGCACATCAACACCGGATGCAGATGTCATCGGGCAGGAAGCAGTAGGGTGACCCTAAGCCCTCCATCCTGGGTTCTTCTGGGGGAGCATCTTGCAAGGAGAGTTTTTCCATGGTCTCTTTCTATGACATAACTGAACTGTTTAAACATCTTGCTTGACTTCCTAACCCTGTGTTTTCTGGTCCTGTACAGTTCACTGCAGGCAAACAGGGGTGTGTGTATGTGAGAGATTAAGGAGGAGAGGGACTAGAGACTTCTCTCAGCTGCCTTATAACCTGACCCAGAAGATAGCAGGAAGTGAAGATTAGGGGAAAAGAGCAGAGAGGAGAGAAGCAAGGCAAAGTGCTGGAATTTGGCACCTCAGGGTCTCATTGTCCTATATGTTCTGGGACAGCTCAATCCAAGATTTTGCCAGTCAGGGTATGGCCAGCAGCCTCCTGATTCATTGGGCCCTGTTCCTCTGTTTTGCTAACCCCATTCATCTTGGGTGGCAGCTTGGCCCAGAAATATTTTCAGTTGGATTTGCAGCCAGGCATAGTTGTTATCTAAATTCCTGTTATCAAGGAGATGATTAGATGTAGCACACGGCTACATCTGTCGCCTGTTCTTTGGCCATTCTCAATCCCCTCACCCACTGAAAAGCTCTTGTTACTTGTCCAAGCGATTCTAAAATCCCTTATAAGTTCCCCTCCCCACAGTCCCACTTTTGTCTGCCACCAAAATGTTACAAAGAGTGATGCGTGGCTTGGAGAACTGCCTGCCGCCTCTTGGCAGGCACCAGAACCCCCTTGGAAGAATATGAGTAACCAAATACGTCCCTGCCAAGAAAGGGATAGAGAAGGACCTTCCCATACCCAGAAGGATGAGAATGGAAGCTAAGTTCGAGTGGAAAGGGGGAATATGATTTATTTCAAATTTGGCCTTTTCAGCCTCTTGCAGAGAGGGCTGATCAATGTGCCATGTGGTTAAGTCCAGCTCAATGAAATCAAGCTCAGCCAGGTTGTGTGGCAGGGGGTGTCATCCACATCTTCCCCTGGTCTGAAGTATGCAGTGGCCTTTGGAAAGCCAGGGGGACAAGATAGGGGGACAGTCAGCTTTTGCCCCTCCCATCCCTGGGGAGTGAAGCTAGCGTAGGGATGTTTTCTTTCCTCCCATTTCCTTGCTGTCTGTGTCCTCTGTGGATATGGGCTCATCTTGGCTGGACTTTGAACTCTGAATGTCTTTCTGTAGGTTTGTTCTGGACAGGCCTTTCTCGGGGTCTGATTTAGTTTCTCATGTTTGCTGCCCTGTAGCTCTGATCTAAGTGTTCCCTATTAACACCCAGGACATATCAGTCCTGCTCTGTCTCCAGACCCTTAGGCTTCTGTAAAGATGTTGATGTCACAGGCAGTACTTAGGAGCTTGTCTGGCCAATTAGAGTTCAAGTTCTCATGCTTTCCTCTCTCTCTCCTTTGGACACTTTGTCATGGAAAGTAAGAGCAGCAAGGTGCCTTAGAAAATGCTGAGCGGAAGCAGCTGTCTTGTATGAAGATGCAGAAACTGCCTGAGAGAAAGGATAGTTACTTGTCTGAGGTCTCAGAGCAAGTAAATGAGATGAGACTAGAATTGTTTGTATTCTTGGCTTGGTGGCCTGGGGCACAGGGCTAACTCTTGTGGACACTGAGGACAGCGGTGCATACCTGACACTGCTGTGCGTGAAGCACTTGCACAGCAGAGGTGGCGAGTGGCCAGCTGCAGCTGTGGTTTGTGTTGTGTACACTAAGGTGTGGAGTGCTGTTCCATTATCTGTGGCTGTGAGAGCAGCTCTGCTTCAGAGCTGTGCGTGGGGCTAGATGTGGTTCCTGGCCTCCCCAAGCTTGCAGAAGGCAGGAGGCTTGACAGAAATGGAAGCAGCAGAGCCAAGCAATATGACCTCACCAGGTGTCTCCGGGGACAGCTTCCTGCTATTTTCATCCAAACTGGGCTTTTTTGTTTTTGAACGTGTTAGCGAGCGGAACTCCGACTGCACACGACTTCCTAATATGTTTATTTCCCGCAAGCCTTCTCATTCATGGTCCTTGCAAGACCATGAATTCAAAACAGCTTGGGTTTGGTGGTGGGGGGAGCTTTTTTGATGTTTTTAATGCCTGTGTTGAAGTTGTTGTCGTCCCAAGACATTGGAGGTGAAACGAGGCTCTGTGCTAAGTGATTCCACAGGCTCTGGTTCTTAACCTCCTCAACCCATCTAGTGATTCTTTTCATCGCCTTTGCATCTGTCATGTTCCAGACCCCAATGTAGGGACTGGGATAAAGCAGTACATGAGCTGTTCCGCTGTTACAGAGAAGATACTGTACTAGGGTGGCAAGTGCTGTGCAGGCAGCAAAGGAGGACCCAGGGACCTGGGGGGAGAGCAGGCAGTGGGGAGGAAGCAGTTGCTTATGAATGGCTTTGAGGAATTGATTCTGAGTGGAGCCCTGAAGGAGGGGCAGGAGTGAGCCAGATGGACAGCCAAGGAGAGAGAACTGCTGAGTCTACAGACGCTAATCCTTTAGGAAGACTGCCCTCCACATCCCACCCCCTGCTGTTCATTCCTTTCCCCAACACCACACATTTCCCCATCTCTTAGATTTTCAGGCATCCCAGGAGAAGAGGGCCAGGACTTCCAGGGCTATGAGGGGAGAGAGAGAAGATGTTTTAAATTTTGTTTTCATCATCCTGAGGTGTCTGGCTTTCTCCCATCAAATCAAAGCCCAAGTGCTAATGCACAGCCTGAAATAGCAGTGAGCAAGCCTTTAATGGAATTCACACATGGAGATATCATCGCCAAGAATGGTGAGGACGGAGGAGAACTGGGGGTTGGGAGTTTGGCTTCAGCCAGCAGACGCACCCAGGGGTCTTAGTTCAATGGCACCGCAGCTGGCAGCATTTTCTCCATTTCAAAGCGGTTCAGGATAACAGATGACAGCACTGGGAGAGACATACTTACTCCCTTTTCTCTATCGAGTCCAGGAGAAAAATAATGCTCTCTTTGGGACTATCTGAGCATGACTTTCAGGCCAGACAGTTCTGTTCTCAAATCTTGCTTCTGTCACCTGTCAGCTGTGTTTCCTCTTTAAACCCCAGGTTGCTCACTTGGGATTGGAGGATGGAGCGAGGTGGTCCATGTGAAGGGCCCAGTGTAATGCCTGGCTTGTAATCCACATTGATTCTGCAGTTGCTATGATCATTTCTTATTTTCCATTTTTAAATGACAAATGCCATGCATGTTCATTGTAAAATAGTACCAGTGCAAAATAAATAAAAGACTTGAACTTTTACACCCACGGGAAGTCTCTGTTAGCCAGAGACTTGCCCTGGACCCATTTTATGCCTGCATGTGAGAGTGTGCACTTGGCTGCTGATAGAGAACACACACGTACATAAATAACAGCTCTTTCTGTTCGTGAGCTGGGAGTGGAAATGAGAATATACCAGACGTGTTACAAGCACACTTGGATTTGTAGACTCAACCGAATGTCACATACACAGTACTCTGCCTTCAAAAATGTATATTACATTGTTAATGCAATACATGCATGTCATTGACACATCTTGATGTAAATGTGGCTGTTGTTAGGAGAAACATATTTGTAGTCAAGGCAGTGGCATGCAGTGGACATGACACTGAACTCAGAGAGGCAGTGTAGAATTGGTCAACCACCAATCAACCTTCTGAGCCTCAGCTCTCTCATCTGCTGGATGGGAATTTTTATCCTAATTGGTCTTTATGAGCTCTTCCTGTACCGTGGATTTAAAGAACATTGAATATATATGAAAGTGGAAATGAAATCCCAGCCTCAGGGAGTCTGCTGCAGTTGTGGAGATATCCCTGAGAACAATGGACAGCAGAGGTCAAGGAAATGGTGCCCAGGACCAGGGGACCTTGGAGTTGTAGATGTACTGCTGGCTCAGGACTCACCAGTTCAGGCAACAGAAAACACAAGGAAGGAAATTACAGGGCAGAGATTACAGGCTGCTATTCCTATAACCCATCATTTTATAAGACATACATTCATATTTTTCCCCATGTAATTCACCCCTTTTTCTGAGGACTGCTCCATCCACCCAGGAACTATATTTGCTGATGACAACTGGAATATTCCTTAGTAGTAGACATCCAGGGAGAGGGAGCTCTCACGGGAGATATGGGCCCTGGCTCCTTCCTCTTTCCTTGCTGTTTTCTCCCAAGGGGAGCACACACTGAGCTGTTCAGCTAGCTAACAGGAGGCTCCCCGGCCTCCCCTCCCGTGGAAAGGGCGACAATATCACACGATCACCTTCAAGGGCAAATGAGCTGCCAACCAGAGGCACTTTGCCGGAAAGGTCTTTGGCTGTGTACCTCTCTCTGCTGCTCCCTTAAACACATTCTCTGATTCTCATTTCTGTATATACTGTCCTTTTTTGAGTCCAAATGACAGTATGGTTTTGCCTTAAGAAAGGGAGATAAATACTTTTGTCTTCTTCTTTCACTGTGTGTGAGTACAAGCAGCTAGTCTAGCTGATAAAAATGGGTATTTTCCGTCTTTGTGTATGTAGCTGTCTCTACACCTCCTGGGGAATGGTAATTGTCAAGGGAGAACCTGGGCATTTCGAGGCCTACTGATTTTAGTATTCACCCTTACTTTTTTTTCTTTTTTTAAAGATTTTTTTGTTTTGTTTTGTTTTAATAATTTTTTTTATTGATTACATTGCATTATGTGACACGGTTTTATAGGCACTGGGATTCCCCCCTCCTCAAACCCCCACCTATGGTGGATTCCTCCACCCTGTTGCATTACCACAGTTCAAATTCAGTTGAGATTCTTTCATTGGAAGCATCTACCAGGCATAAAGTCCAGCATCTTATTGTCCAGATAAGTTCATCAGTTTCTTGGGGAGACCATCTCTGGTCTGAAGGTAGAGCTGGCAGAGTGGTTTTGATATTTCAACAGATCTGAATTGCTGCCACTCTCACCACTCTAAGCTCATTGCGGTCGTTGGAGAATCCACTGATTGACACAGTCCATCATAGAGTCTGTTTCCCCAGCATTTTCATTGCCAACATATAGCTGAGATGGTTGACTTGTTCTGTCCTCTGTCATTTGATGGTTATTCACCCTTACTTTTTGACTTTGATCTTTATTCATATCTTTAATTTCTTATTATTCCTTCAGAGTTACCATAGGGAAGGAATGCTTTTATTGTTTTGGAAATCAAACCACAACCTGGAAAGCGAAGGCATTTACCACTAATGGAGTAATCTAGCCTTCTAATTTCCTCTTTTCCTCTTCAACCGTATTTGAATTGGATAATGTTGGACAATGTTTGCTGGAGGAATGGAGAAAGGGAGAATTAGCAGGCAGGAAAGGAGTTTGTGATCACCTGTTAGCACCTGCACTGTTCTTCCAAGGAAACTTGGTAGAAACACATAGCTGACTTGGAGCAGAACCCTGAATACCACTCTTGCTGCCACCGCTTTCCCACCTAACCCGGGTCAAGAGTAGGCTTCGGTGTGTTTCCTAGGATATAGAGTAACTTTACTTTCACCCTGGCTCCATTAGGAGCTCCATCTGTTGTTGGCAAAGTTCAATTTCCTGGATCAAAGAGAAGCTTAGGGAGACTTAGATGGTATCCCATTGCTCTTAGTAAACCATGCTTCACTGAGTTGCATTTAAATGAATCACAGACATGGATTACATTTCACTTAAAATACACATGGTTTACGAAATTAAAGGATATCGTTCTTTAACCAAGTATTTGGCAGATCTGAGGTATTCAAAATGTTTTTCCAAACGCTGCACGCAGCTGGCCTCCCCATCCCCTGCAGCTGAGGTTGTATAACCCAGGGAGACTGGCCAAGGAAACCATTGGATGGATGGGTGGGGACACCGGAACTTGATGAGAGCTGCCTGTCGGGGTCTGAAATTTCTCTCAAACGTGTTTTGGAAGTCTCAGGCCGCATCGATTGAATTTCGGTTCTAAGTCCTTGGCTGGCACCTGGTCCCAGAGAGATGCAGTTTCTGATTGTAACCCCATAAAATGAGGTTATTTTATTTTATAATTCCCACATTTTTCAGAACCCCCAGATTTGCAGAAAGACTGGGTTACCATAAAATGAGGTTATTTTATTTTATAATTCCCACATTTTTCAGAACCCCCAGATTTGCAGAAAGACTGGGTTACCAGTCCATCTCATGTGAGCTTTGTATAAGCAAGATCTCTGCTGACCATCCACTGAATAGTGTGTGTCTCCCCCAAGCTCGTGTGATGAAATCCTAGCTCCCAAGGTGATGATATTAGAAAGTAGGACCCTCATAAGCAGTGTTAGTGCTCTTAAATATCGCCCTCTGAGAGGCAGCCAGTCCCTCCTGGCATGTGAGTATAGTTAGAAGGTGGCATCTCTGAACCGGAAAGTGGTCCCTTACCAAACAAGTCAGCTTGCCGCTTGATCCTGGACTTTCTAGCCTCTTGAACTGAGAAATTTCTTTGGAAATCTTCCCAACATACAGTGTGTTATTATAGCAGGCTGAATGAACCAAGACATCCTTATTTCTGAATCACTGGAAAGATAATAGCACTTTCTTTAAATTGCATAATTAAGCTCAGTCTCAGTAATTGGGAGGGATCTGAAGGGATACAGCCATAGAGTTGCACAAGGTAAGTGTCTGGGAACATCCAAAGTGAAAAAAAAAAAAAAATCAACATGTTCATCCCGAAAGCCATGAACGCATCGACTGTGAACATGGAATTGCGTGGAATAGAGCAAGCTTGGACACTGATGCCCAGGGTACTCAGAGTCCATTCTGGGCCCTGACACTTGGGTCAGGTTGATCTTGGCAAGTCACTTGCTTTCCAAGTTTGGCTTCTCCATCTGTGTTCATTGTAATATTTAATCATGAACATTTAACTGAGCACTGGTTCCTGTGTGGAGGTGTTTCATGGAATGTCTTAATCTTCATGACAGCCCTTTGAGAAAGATATTATTATGTTTGCATTTCTATACATGGAGGAATGCAAGCATGAGGAGTTTAACTCATTGACTCTGTCAGAGCCAGGGTTCAACTCAGGTCTGTCTGCCTCTTACACTATCATATCACTTGCATGGATAATGGAGACAAATATACTGTCATTGTAGGGGATAGGAAGCGGGTAAAATATGCCCCCTGTACCCTAGAAGATATCTACGTTCCATTCCCTGGAATATATGACTGTGTTGTGTTATATGGGAAAACAGAAAGATTTGAGATCTGGGAATGCTTTAAATGTACAAGGGGAAGGACCTATTTGCCTAAAAACAGAAGAGAAATTGCTGTGACCATCCGGCCAGAGATCGGAGGGATGCAGCCAGAAGCCAAGGAACTCAGACAGCTTCCAGGAGCTGGAAGAGGCAGCAAAATCCTCCCAGAGGGCAGACCTGCTCACATCTGGACTCTGCCCCAGTAACACTGACTTCATTCTCTTGGCTTCCAGAGTGCAAGAAAACTACTTGTTAGTGTTTGTAGTTACCACATTTGTGACAATTTATTACACAGCCGCTCAGGAAGCAAATGCACAGGGTTTGTGATGTCTAAAGTTTATTATCGTACACTTACTGCAATGTTGAGCATGTGGTAAGCAGGTTTTCAGTCTATGCAAACTTATGTGAATGCAGAGTCAAGAACCAATGTTTTCTAAGATACGATGACGATGCTGATGCAAGGCATCAATTGTGGCCTCCCACAGCTTTTATCAAGTGTGAAAGTGACAAAGAGAAAAACTTTGAGAATTAATCTCTGATTATGATTTACAATATTTCCTGAAGTTCTAATTCATACTCTTCCATGCCTAGTCTGCCCTTAGGGAACTCCAGGCTGAAGATAACCGAGAATAATGATTAGATGTTAATAACAGTGAGAACAATAATGGTGACAGGTGCACTGTAGGAGATCCCATGTAACAGGTACTCTATGTAACTTTGTGTGGTAGCTGTTGATACCCATTAACCCTGCTTGACAGTTGGGACTCTGAGGCATGGAGTGGTGTGACATGCTCAAACTCTGCTGGGTGTGGAGGAAGATCTGTTTGATTCTGGAGTGCAGACTCTTCCCTGGGAAATTAGCTTCTCTCCAGTCAGTCTCGGCATTGCTTCATCCACACACCACTGTACCTCTTTCCTTTCCAGCTACCTTCCCCACTTACATGCTGCTTAGAATTTGCATGTTGGCATAACGTGATAGTATAATCCAGTTAGCTATGGATTAAGAGCCTAGCTGCTTGCCCTCACTGCAAGTTAAAAGATTTGTCAGGTCACTTGATCTATGGGATTCTCAGTTTCCTCATGCATATTGAAATATGATTGGAAATAAGAGTGGCCTCCTCATAGGACACTGTATGAATTCAATAATGTAATGCTCTGAAAGGACTTACACAGTGACTGGTGCTCTGTGAGAACACAAACAATAGTCACTGTTATTTGCATTTGCCAGGATTCGGAAAAACATAAGAATGATGTAAGAGGGAATTCCCCTGAATTCACTTCCAAATGTAATTAAGCAAGTTGACCTTGAGACCCCTTGCTCCTAGTAGGATGCTGACTTCTGCTCCCTAAGCATGCCCGGCTTGATCTCACTAAACCTCCACAATGCAGCTTTACAATGCTGCCAATCAGCCAAACTGTACCTTTTCCTTGTGCCCGTGGAGTGGGTACCTGCCCCTCTCTTGGGCAAGTCCCCAAACTATCTGCTAAGGAGGTTGGGATTTATTCATAAGTTCCGGCTCTATCTCCTTCTAGGGACCCGCAGCCAGGGCCGCCTGTGCAGCCAGGAAGGATGTCCACAGTTTTCTTTTGTCTCCAGCTTATTTCTCCTGGCTGTTTTTCAGCAGCAGCACGGGGTAAAATGAATGGGAGGAAGCTGTCAGCTGCCCTGTTGGCCTCAGAGGGACCCTAGTCAGAGCGAAGGGAAGCAGTGGACTTGGAAGAAGTCAGGGTTGTTCTTAAGTTTAAAGGTCCCTTTATCATCAAGCTGTTTACAGTAAGATAACAATAGCTAGCATCAATGAAGTAGCATTTACCATGAACTCTGTACATTTTTAACATAGATTTTTTTAAAAAAATTCTATATATATTATGTTATATCCTTGGGGTGGTTTTTTTTATTTATTTATTTTTATTGGAAAGGCAGATATACAGAAAGGAGGAGAGACAGAGAGGAAGACCCTCCATCTGCTGATTCACTCCCCAAGCAGCCGCCACGGTCAGAGTTGAACCAGTCTGAAGCCAAGAACCAAGAGCCTCTTCCGGGTCTCCTGCGCAGGTGCAGGGTTCCAAGGCTTTGGGTCATCCTCGACTGCTTTCCCAGGCCACAAGCAGGGAGGTGGATGGGAAGCGGGGTCTCCAGAACTAGAACCAACGCCCATATGGAATCCTGGCACGTTCAAGGCGAGGACCTTAACCACCAAGCTACTGCACCGGGCCCATATCCTTGGTTTTATAACCTATTTTCTTTCTACTTGGAAATGTAGCATGAGCATTATAGAAAACATTTAAGGGTCTGGCGCAGTAGCCTAATGGCTACACAAGGACTTGGGCTATCCTCAACTGCTTTTCCCAGGCCACAAGCAGAGAGCTGGATGAGAAGCAGGGCTGCTGGTACATGCAAGGCAAGGACTTCAGCCACTAGGCTACCGTAAATACTGAAAATAGAGCACAATTATGGACCTGGCTCAGTCTCTTTAAAATGAATACATATCAGATTTAAATTTCCCGATTCATATAAGTTGGGTTTCTGATTTCTTGTTATTGCAAACATTACTATAGTAACAGGCCTGTATATAATCTGCAAGTATATTTGCAATAATTTCTATAAGGTTAATACCCAGAAATAGAGTTGTCAGGTCATAAGGCATGTATGTTTAGTATGTTGTAAATTTTGACAGATTGTATCTCTCCATAGGCATGATCCCACAGCTTTTTCCATTGTGTCCTTTCAAATTTATGTGTTGAAGTCCTGTAACACTTCCAGAGTGTGTTGAGTTGCTGTGGATGTGTTAAGACAGTGTCACACTAATTATGATGGGCCCCTAGTGTGACTGGTGTCCTTATAGGAAGGGGAACTTTGTGCACATCTGTACACACATATTCACGCTGCCCTGAGCCAAGGAGCTCAGCTAAGAGGGAGGCCCGGGAGAGTTGCTTGCCTTGCCACTCAGAGGGAACATGGTCCTGCTGACATTGAGATCCAAAACCATGTGATGATAAGCTCTTTTTCCCCCCTTTGTAAAAATGTTTTAAAAATTTATTGTAAAAGCAGAGTTAGAAAGAGAGAGAGAGAGAGAGAGAGAGAGAGAGAGAGAGAGAGAGACACTTCCATCTGATGATTCACTCCCCAAATGGCCACAATTGCTAGGGCTGGGTCAGACCAAAGCTGGGAGCCACATCTCCCTGTGGTGCATGCTTCTTCCCAGTCTTCATGTGGTGCACAGGACTCAAATACTTGGGCCATTTTCTGCTGCTTTTCCAGGCTCATTAACAGGAAGCTGAATCAAAAGTAGAGCAGCTGGAAATTGAACCAGTGCCAGTTTAGGATGTTGGCACTGCAGATAGTAGTTTTACTTGCTATGCCAACAATGCTGGCCTCAATAAATTTTTCAACCCACTAGTTTTGTGATGGGTCCCCGCCACTGATGGCACTCACCACTTGTCAGGTTAATTGACTACCAACAGGGTGTGACTCCACTTGGGATCATGGCCCTTCCTACCTCAAGTTAATTAAAGGTGTGAATGGTGCACCCTGCCCTTCCTGCCTTCCGCACCATTCACAACTACTGACAGAGCTGAGCAGAATGTCTGGCCCCTTCTGCCTCCTGTTGTGCTACATTAGTTAACTATAGGAAATCTCTGGGCTCTGGTAACTCCCTTCCTGCCTGAAACTTTGTACTGCATGGCTCTCAATCAGACTGGAAGATGAGAGCTTAAAAACCCCTGACTTTCACAGCTCCTCGCGGTGGTTCCTGGAATATAGTGGAAACTGCTGTCACTCAGTTTGGGAAATAAAGACTCCTCCTAATATCCCACAGTTGGGTCCAGTGTATCTCTCGTACTCCACAGCAGTTTGTCGCACTTCGTTAAGGAAGCCCCAGAAACCGAGACCTTCGTTCATTCTCCATTTTCTCCTACTCTCCGTCATTCCTCTTCAACCACCAATCAAGTGTTTGTAGATTTGCCTACTCTGGATATTTTATGTAATCGCTATTTGTACAATACGAATTCTGTGGTTGGCTTCTTTGACATAGGGTAATGTTTTGCCATTGTTGTACTATGAATCAATGTTTCTTCTTGTTACTCTGCAGTCTCCCATTATATGGATATATTGGATTTTGTTCAACTGTTCAGTCAGTTGGTAGATCTGCCTCTTAAGCCTGAGGTAACTTCTCGATTTTAGAAAGTATTGTCTGGACACCTGTGTGTGAAGCCTTACGCTAGGTGCTTAGGAAGTGGGAATGAAAACACAGATATTCTTGTCCTCCAACAGTTTGTGTTCTGTGGGAGAGAGAATGACCCAGGGACAACATAATCCAAAGCAGTTTGCCTGTTTACAAGGTGGAGTTGAGAGTAGAGTGTTAAGAGGCACAGAAAGAGAGGATTTATGATTTTGGGATTGGGGAAGCTTCTCTAAAGAGTCCTTGGAGCTCTGTCTTGAAGGATTAGAGAAGAGATGAGTGGGAGAATGAGAAAGGAATTCAGACAGAGAAAATATCTAAATATTTGGTCTGGATCCCTTGATTCAGAACTCAGAGTTGTAGTGTTCATCATCTCTTGGGAATTCAGTATTCCTAAGTAGGCAAGTCATATGAATTCAGAAGAGTGAGGGGGTTGAAATTGGGAATGGGGTTGCACTGGGTAGCCAGAGTATCTAAGAAATGCAGCGCTTACTTTTTTATTCCAGTTTTACTTTGAATTGAGTTCTTTCCTGTCTCAGCCAAAACCATGTGCTCAGGGAAGTAGGTGTGCTATCTTTTTCCTTGTTTTGTTAAAGCTTTATTTATTTATTTTATTTGAAAGGCAGAGCAACAGAGCAAGGGAAGGAGGGAGGGGAAGAGAGACGGGGAGTGTTTCACCTACTGTTTCATTCCCCTAATGAGTAGCAGCCAGAAGCCAGGAACTCTATCCTGGTGTCCCACGCAGTTGACAGTAACCAAAGTCATTGCACCATCTTTTGTTTCCTTCCCAGGTGCATCAGCAGGAGTCTCTATCAGAAGTGGAGCAGCCCACAATGTGGGCCCCAGTTGTGCTATTTCTAGGAAAGGTGCTTGTGGCCCTATAAAGCTAGATGGGATATTTTGTACACCTTGATTGTTCCCATTGAAATGAAATTTGGGCTAAGCAGAGTGGACAGAGGTGTGCCAGGTAGGAGGAGACCATGGATTGCAAGGAATTGGCTTCTTTGGTGCAACAGCTAAGATATCACTTAGGATGCCCATGTTACAGTGCTTGGTTCAAGGACTGGTTTCTATTCCAATTCCAGCTTCTTGTAATGCATACCTTGGGAGGCTATAGGTGATGACTCAAGTACTGGTGTCCCCACCATCCACTTGGGAAACCCAGATTGGATTCTGGGGTCCTGCCTTCCACCTTGGGTTGCTTGGGTTTTTGAAGACTCTGCATTTCAAGTAAAATGGAAAGAAATTAGAATTCTTTTTAAATGAGATTGGTTTTTTTTTTATATACCTTTGATACCTGGAGAGTCTGCAGTGGAACAAGGCCCGGTGAGTGGATGTGGGTGGATGTATGGATAGATACATGGGTTAGACAGATCCTTGTAAGTCACAGGTTCAGCCATCCCTTTGCCTCCAGCTCCAAGCATGTGAGGAAGCACTCTTCCTAGATGTTCCCTTAAAATGGGAGACTGTTTCCTACTTTTCAACCTTTGTACTGTTATGGGGTGCAAGTGAGATCACACCAGACATGTCTAAGGTTTTATTAAGGAGTCTTTATTAACGAAGCTTGGTGATCACAAGTCCATATGGCAATCCATACAATCATAATCCAACCAAACATAATGGTCATTATCCTTGAGTCCATCCATTAAGCTGAAGACCTATGTCCCAGCTTCCCTAACAATGTAAGTTATCCTAAGAGTCATGCAATGAATAACCTGGACACACTTACAAAGCTGCAGACATTCACCTTTCCCTGGTTTCTCTGCCCACATTGCACTACTGCTAGGTCTCACCTCTCCTGGAACTCCTGATAGTACACAAATCAGAAACATTACTATATCCATTGTCCCATCTAAGCAGTACACAGGGACCATGCTCAGGGGATTACCTGTCCTGGGTCAGTCAAGAGTCGAGGTGTCAGAGTAACGGAAGCAACTGACCAGAAAGAGAGCCCCTACTTCATGGCCTTTTAAAAGGGGCTTGTGAGGGGAGTCATTACACAACAATGCAACACTGTCCCCTCTCAGTTGATAGGTGAGTCAAAGGTGGGCAGGAGCAAATACCTAAGTGTTGTGGGCTAAGGAGTTGATTCCTGCTGGTTGGGCTGGGCAGGAACAGGAACTGGTCTTGTAGCTAAAAACACCTAGACTAATTGGACTCTGCATCCAGTATCCTGGCTAAATTAGGATGTGGGGGGAGTGGTTGGGGATGGAATTAACATTCCATTGCTGTTAGGACCCACCCTCAGGACAGGGGGCGGGGAACACAGCCACCTTTTTGCCCACTGTCAATGGGTGCTGGCTATTACCGGTGGCACCTCGTAACAGTACTTGGGCAATGGCACATGACTGTCCTGGGGGAAAATCCTTGAGAGGAGGAAGCTGACATTGTGGCCTGACTCAGCCCTGAACAGAGACAGCATTTACATTCACCAGGAGATATTTTGGTTTTAAGAAAGTGAGCTTTACTGTTTTGTCTATTTAAAACTCAGTGACATACACAGACCTTTGGCTGACCTCTGACTGAATGCATAGGCTTTCGGGGACCCTAGGGGGCAAGTTGCTGGCCCCACTCAAACTCTACTGTGGGTGGGTGTTGGATCTAATAGTCTCTGACTTTTCACTGACTCTAGTATGTAAGACTTGAGCTGGGGATTGCTCGTTAAGAATTCCTGACTTCTGTTTTTCTTTCATTCAGTAAATGCTGTTGAGTGCCAACCACGAGGCAGGCGCTGGAATCAGGTCTGAGTGTTCCTGCAAGAAGCAGTGATAAGCAAAACACAGCCTCCATCCTCATGGGGCTGGAAGCTTAGTGCAAGAGGCAGATAATTAAACAATTACTGAACTGGGTGGGTTGGGCTAGGATGGAGGAAGCAGAGAGTAGTATAGGAGCGTGAGGAGGGGAAACTTCTCCTGGACTGGGGACCAAGGAGGCTTCTAGGAGGAAGTGAAGAAAGGAAGGGTTGCAGTAGAATTGCTCACACATTGGGGGGAGGAGAGGGCTCAGCTGCAGAAGTAGCAGGAACAAGCACACAGGGCAGGAGAGACATTTGCAAAAAAGAAACGTCCCTGTGGTTACAACAGAGAGCAGAGGGAGGAAACTGAGTCCTTGAAGGGTTTGGAGCTTGATCTGATGGCGAGTAAGAAGCAAAGGAAGCAGAAATTCAACAGTTAGATAGTGGCAGAATCCAAAATACTTTATAGTAGCAGTAATTTAGGGAAGTGGTAGATATGGACAGAAAAGGGAGGCTTCCAGAGATGTTTACAGGGTGGGATCATGGTTGCTGGAAAATGGGTTAAACAAGGGCTGAGGGAGAAGGCAAATTCAAGGTCATCTCCCTAGCATCAGTAAGTAGCAGGACAGCGGTGTCAGTCGCTGGATTTGCCCTGAGTTATGTGGTGAGACCTTGGACAAGCCACTTCTTTGCTTGGATCTGTTTTTCTCATTGGATGAATGTCATAATCCCAGTGACCAGCCTTGCAGACTTGTGGGGGGCGGGGCAGATTCACTGATAAAAAGTCATGTAAGAAGCAGTGTCTGTGCTTTCTATACCCCTAAAAGGCCTGGCAGAAGCAGTATCTGTCCATTCTCTGGCTATCTTTGTCTCTAACTCCCCACACCTCCCCTCCCTACACCCTTATCTAAAATTCTAAGCACCCAATCCCCAAGGAACTGGTGAGACCTCTGTCCATTCCAGCAGCTGAGGCTTCTTGGGGGGCCCTCTGGAAATTCTCAAGCTGGCTTTCATTGAAAACAATGATATCATTGAGTGGGTGGAGCTGGGCTGGACTCTCCTCAGCCAGAAGAGGGAGAAATGGGGTCTTTATAAGTTCTGCACTACGTCTCTTCCATAGCTCCCATGTGGCCTCATGGCCTCGCTCTCCTCCTGCTCCACCTCCCATAAAACTGGCAACCTCTGCATTTTCTTCTCTTGCATCAGTCTCCCCGGAGATGGGTCCAGCTGGGCCAAGGGGCTATTATAATGGCCACATTATGTCAAGCATGGTTTCTTTTCCAAGGTCTCCCTTCTGTGGCAGGGAAGGTCAAGTCATGGAAAGGGAGTCCTTTGGGGAGAAACTAGAGCTAGGGAAAGGGTGATCTCAGCGTTGGGAGGGGTGTTATGGTGTTGGGAGTTCTTTATGTTAGGGTTTATATAGGAATGCAGAAGCCAGACTGACCTCTCAGATGTGCAGTGATAGAAATGTGAGGTACGTACCAAAGGAGATCAGCAAAGTTGAATATCATTAATTACTAATTTCTGAGCTGGCTTTGCTCTCTGCTCTCTAAACACACGTATACACGTGCTTCTGCGTGCACCCACACATCCTTCCTTTATTGCTGGTTACTCCACTGGTTTGCAGCTGTTCTAGGAAGGAAAGAGGAAAGACAGGCTATAAAACCACATTTGACTCCTAGTGACCAGACACACCTGCCTTCTGCTGTTTGCTGTGGGCTCTCGCCGTGACTTTTCACATTCATGCTGCAGATGCAGGTCCTAACTCAAGGCAGGAGACCCATGCTGCCCTCTCCTAGTTGCTACACCCCAATCCCTAGCCCAGTGGTTGGCATATGACTGTCCCTAGTCAATATTTGTGGAACATGTGGGTGGGTTTGCAGATTGAGGTAGAGCCCGAGGCTCAGAAGAGGTACTGCAGCTTAGTCAAGCACCCAGAACAAACATGTGATGAAATCAGACCATGAGGCACGCAAGCGTCCGGATGCCCTGCACCCCACAGTTTGTACCATTTTCCACTGCTTAATGAGCAGTTACTGGTGACATGCACAAACATCCTTCCTCTTCGCCTTCTAGGGGTGTATGCATAGCCCAGTTCTGGGGTTCTCTGCCACTGACATCTACATCTATTTTTTATTATTATTATTCATAAGATTTGTTTATTTGAAAGGCAAAGCAACAGAACCAGGGGGAGAGAGGAGACAGAGAGATAAAGAAATCTTTCAAATTCTGGTTCACTTTCCCAAGGCCACAGCAGCCAGGTCTGGGCCAGGCTGGATCAAATAGCCAGAAACTCCATCCTGGTCTCCTGCATGGGTGTCAGGGGCCCAAGCATCAGGGACATCTGCTGTTTTCTCACATGCATGAGCTGGAAGATTTATCAGAAATGGAACAACTAGGCCCAGTACTCCCATGTGGGATACTGCATTGCAGACAGCAGTTTAAGCTACTGTAACACAATGCCACCCTCTTTCTGTAATTTTTGGAGACTGATGGCTTTAGAAACTAAATGTAACTATGTGATACTGTTTTTGTTTATCTTCAGGTTCTTTATAAAAGTTGGGAGGGGATATAGTGAACAGGGGAGGTGGCAATTAAAGATTATTTTATCACAGTTAACAATATCCTCGTACACTAGCCTCCTTGCTGCAAAAAACTCTTTGGAAAGGGTATAAGGCACTGTGTAGAATGAGGAGAAAGCTGAAGAACTAGGATCTGGACAGAACGGAACCCAGGAACTAATAGTCTGTGTGGTGTCACTACTGTGCTCACTTAGTGCTGGCCATGGCCAGTCAATGCCACTGATCTCAAAGTCCAAAGAAGTGCTGTCCTCGCTACCCAGGCGTGCAATGCACCATCTTGTAAGGACAGGGCCCTTGACTGACTCCAGGTGTGCCGTGTGAACAGTGCATTGAGAGAGGAATTTTTTTCTCTAATTTTCATTTATTATTTGAGAGGAATAGAAAGAGAAATTGAAGAGAACAAGCACTCCCATCCCCTGTTTCACTTTCCCAAAGCCTAAACTAGCCAGGGCTGGACTAGAATACAAGAGTTGAAGACTCAAGCTAGACTTCCCTTGTGGATGGTGGGGACCTGAGTACTAAAGCTATTACCTGAGCCTCCCAGGATGCAGATTAGCTAGGAGCTGGAATCAGAAGCAAAGCCAGGATCCAACACAGGCAGCCTAATGTGGGATACGAATGTCCCGACCAGCAGCTTAACTGGTGTGCCCAACGCCCACCCCAAGTATTTTTCTAATTGCAGTGCTTTGGCTGTGATTGGTGCATTGGAGTCCTAAGAGACACCGGGAAAGTGTACCAAGGTTCCTGGAATATGTAATCAGAGGCTGAGAGGGACCAAACACATGCATTAGAGATGCTTGGATCCTTACCCACTTGCTTCTTACTTGCCTATTTACTTTTTTCAGGGTGTCATCTGCTCCCCTCTTTCTCATGTTTTCAGAGGCCCAGAGGTCTTTGAGGGTCCTTCACTTCCCCCATGTCTTATTCACAAAGCTGATCTGCACAACAAGGGCATTTCCTCATACCCTGCGTTGGTACTTCCTTTCAGGTCATCTGTGATCTCAGTCGTAAACAACACTGGGTATTTACTCAAAACTACTCGCTTGGAGAGGCTGCTATCAGGCAATAATTTTGCTTTCAGAATTTTCTCAGAAACACTAAAGAAGTTACCTCTGAGTTCCCTGAACTGTTTTTCTCAGTTCCAATAAACACATGTCATGGGCTATTCAGGATGCTATGAGACTTAATCTTCCAACTCTTCTTGGTGAGTCATTTTGGGGACCTCTCATAGCCCTGCCTGTTAGGCTGCTAGATTTCCAGAAATCAACACGGACTGGTCCAAAGGCATCAGCCCTGCTTGTGCACAGGGGCTGCTCTTCTGTGTAGAGGGGGTCAAGTTAGACATGAAGAAGATTAAGGAAAGACCTTGCAGGCTACAGGGATAAACGATACACTCATCCAAACATCCTCTATGTAAAATGGATGACCAGGAGCCATCAGAAGGATACCTGGAATGTGGGGAACTGGGAAAAGATGTTGTAGGAAGTGGTTGGTGAAGAGAAGTGATGATCGAATGCATTCTTTGGAAGCTTCCTTAAAAAGAGGTTAAAGAAAACAGACCAAGCAGCTTTGTCCTTTGGCCAGGCTTACTGGTGGCACCATCTTGCCTTGACCACATTGCTTCTGAAAAAGGTGTCCCTCTCTTAGCAGAGGTGCCTGATTCTAGTGGGTTCGTGGGATCCAAGCAGGCCTCAGTTATTTTCTATAGGAACAGCTCTAAAGTTCCCCCTTTGGCCTCTCTGCTCTCTCACAAAGGAATGTCTTTGCTTGTGGGCCCCTGGACTTGCCAATCCCTTATTTGGCATTAGGGCCGTGACTTTGGCATGCTGCTTTGTTTCCATTCCTTTGGAGTCAGAGGTGGAATGAGCACTGATTTGGAAATCTTGATTCTGAAACAGCCTTGTCTCTTCTTTTTTCTTTCACCCCCCCCCCTTTTTTCTTTTAAATCACATACACATATTTATTTATTTATTATTTTTTATTGCATACATTTTATTTTTGATACTTTTTACATATTTGATTAGGGTGCAAAGGGTCAAGGGCTAGAGGAAAGTGGATGTGACCATTATTTTGACATTGTCGTTTTCCTTCCTGTATCTGAAGGGAGGGGAGTGATAAGGAGAGAAGCCACCCAGCCTCCCAACCATCCCAGGGTCCCCGATGTGGGCATGCTCCGAGGGTCCTGCTCAAGTGGTTTTGATAGTTCAACAGTTCTGTATTGCTGCCCATCTTGCCACTCCAGTCAGAATAAAATCTCTCCAGGATACATCAGCTGACATAATTCACCTTAGAGTGTCCCTTTGCCCAGGTATTCACTGCCAACTCTTCGCTGGAATAGTTGATCAATTTGTTCTGTCCTCTGTTATGGTACCAGGTGTCTTCTACAGGCTCCAGTGTACTGCCAAATCTTTCATTTACATCTGGATATGCTGTCCACTGTTCAATCTAAGCCACTGAGGAGGCCCAGTAACATGCATTACACGGTCAGGCCATGGGACCTGCAAGTTCCTCCATGGTTGGAGTTCTGAGTCCAGAGGTTCAGCTGGGGGGATTCCCAAAGACACCTCATCTGAGATGATCTCAGACCTGATTCTTGTGTGTGCATGCCAATACAGTATCCGCCATAGTCTGTCACCCATATTGGCCTATGTGTACACTGTTAGTTGCAACTGCTGGGTTAGTTCTCTCTCCAGCCCTGTCTTCTATACAAACCAATGGGTGTTGCAGCCCAGCCTGATCCTGCCCACCACACGCTTGGACCTCACACAAACCAGTGGGAGTTGTAGCCTAGTGAGAGCAACCCACAATAGCTCCCCACCAGGTCCGCCCCCTGCCCTGGTTCCCATGCTTGCCAGTGTGTACAGCCGACTGGTCCAGTCTGTCCCACATCCCATTCAGCTCTCATACATGTCAATGGGCATTGAAACCTAGCTCAACCCAACCAGCCCCACTCTCCAGCCCATACACATGCTGGTGGGTGCCACTCTCTTTCTAGCCATGTCTGCCCCGGTCCTGGTTCTCATGCTTGCCAGTCAGAGTGACAACCCAAGAGGGAGGTGCCCACTGTTTCTCTACTGGGTCTACTCCCACTCCCGGCTCTTGCATTCTCCAGGCGGTACTGTAGTTTAGCCTGACAGAGTTTTCCCCTCTTGCCAGCATCTGCTAGTTGATGCTGTGGCAAAGCCCAACTAACTCTAACTCCCTCTGGCTTATGCGTGTACCAGTAGATGCAGACCGCCCAGCCTGGCTTGTCCCCGATCCAACTTACATGCAAGCCAACAGGTGTTGCAGCCTTGCCCGGCCTGGTCTGCCTGCAGTCCCAACTCTCATGCTCACCAGTGGGAATAGTGGCCTAACAGAGGATCGCCCTGCAGCACCTCCTAGCGGGTTCACCCACTCTCCCCCAGGTCTCACGTGTGGTAGTTGGATACTGCGACCCAATCTGATATGTATGGCTTGCCTCACCTCAGTATTTGGTGCTGTAGCCTGGCCTGGCTTGGCCCTCCCCCAATTCCAGCTCATGCTGATGGGGACAACAGCCTAGCCCAGCCCAGCTATCCCCAGTCCTGGCCCTAGTGTGAACTGGTATTGTGGCCTGACCTGGTGTGACCCACACACCATTCTGGCTCTTGGATTTGCCAGTCTTGCTTGCCCCAGACCTAAGCAAAAGGTAACCTGATCTGGTCTGGGCTTCTCCCTTTCCTGGTTCTTGCGCTCACCCGCAGGACTGTGTCCCGACAGAGGAGTTACCCAAGCTCCTCCATCAGAGCCTCTCCCAATACCAGATCTCACGCACACTGGTGGGTCAATGGGCCAGCCCTACTTCATCCACCTCCTGTCGTAGCAGGAAAAGTGGCCTTTCCTGATGCCCTCACCCATTCCAGTTCTTATTGTTGGGTGCTAGATCCCAGCAACCCTAGTCCATACTGAGACACAGCTCACACATGGCTCAGCAGGGGCAGAGACCTAGCCTAGTCCAGCCCATCCTATACCCATCCTGGTTGTCACGATCTCCAATGGGTGGATGCTGGAATCTAGCCCAGTCTGGTATGCCCCAGACCCAGTCCACACCCATGCTGAGAGAGACTGCATCCATATCCAGGCCAGAGCGCATCCCCCACTCTGGCCCCTGTGCTCACCAGTGGGACCCACAAACCAGCCAGGGCATCCTCTCAGGTCCCCACCCAGGCTTGATCCCAGCCTCTTGTGCATGTCAGTGGTTGGTCTGACCCACCTTGGCATAGTACCTCCCCTGTCTTAGCCTTTGCCTTTGGATGCTGCAGCATGACCTGATCCAGCCAGCCCCCAGTCCCAACTCTTGTTGGTGGGTGCTGCAACCTGGCCCTGTTGAGTCTGCTCTCATCCCTGTTCGTGCAAACCAGTAGGTGTGGCAGCCTAGCCTGGCTTGACCTGCACTCCATCCTGTTTTCTGCACTTGCCAGTGGGTTATGGTTTGCTCAACCCCGCCTAGTCTGCTCCCTTCCAAAACCAACTCACATACTTGTTGACACATGGAGCTACCCTGCCCAGCCTGCAAAACACCCAGGCCTGGACCATTTGTTCACCAGTGGGAGCTCTGACCCACTAGGGGAGTTTCCCAGGTTCTCCCTGTCTGGCCACTCCGAGACCCAGATCTCACGCATGCCAGCGGGTTCTTGGCCCTTACCCAACATGGCCTGCCCCATCTGTTCCAGTCTTTGTATGAGCTGCTATGGCCAATCTCACACCCTGCTTTAGGGTGCTCATGCAAGTGCTGCAGCCTGGACCTGCCACACTTGTTCCCAGCTCCAGTGAGCATTGGTGATTTCCATGGTCACGTCTAGCTCAGCCCATCACCATCCCAACTCTCAAGCTAACCAGCAGGACTTGTAGTTCCATAGGGTTGGGCCCACAAATCAACCCCGGACCTGGTTTTCTTGTGTGCTGGTTGGTGTCATGGCTCAGCTTAATGTGACCTATCCCCTGATCTGACACTCACTGTCAGGTACTGGGATCTGGCACTGCCAGATAGGCTTCCAGTTTGTGTGTGTGCTGGTGTGTGTTGGTCAGCCATGTTCCACGCTTACAGATCCAACCTGGGAATTCTATTTGGGCTGGTACATCAGTCTGACTCAAAACTATCTTCAGGTCTCTCCCCTCCAAACCACCAGGTCTCAGTCCGCTTGCCTACCTGCAAGTATAGTGGCCCTGCCTTTGGGTGTCCCTCAGGATTCATGCCTCGCTTACAGGTACTGTGGCCTTATCCATGGATGTCCTTAGGCAGTAATTCGATACCCCTAAGGCACCCAGCAGGCAGAGCCTGGCGCCGGTTGGTGATCTGGCCACCCACAAGCCCAGGACCCTTCCCCTGCCTAGCAGCAGTGAATGGGGAGCTAGGTTCCTCAGTAGGAAGCCTGGGCTGGCATGGTTACCCCCAGCCACAGCCACATGGCAGGCAGACCCAGACACTTGTGCCGTGCGCTGCTCAGACTTACCTGGACTCCTCTCTCACCCTTTTGAAAATGAAACAAAACAAAATAGTATTTATGAGATTTGTTATTTCGACCCAAATACGGACTAGCAATAAGCATCACATAGAAGAGCTGTCTGCTTTTTGAAAATACTTCTGTCTGTCCTAAACATCTCAATTTCCATTTGACAGAAAGGAGAGCTGGTATTGAGTAGCCTGTGACTGTGAAAATTCTTAGGAAAAAAAACACTCAAATGCTCCCTAAAGGAGAAAAAGTAGTATTATGAGCTCTCACCTGCTGCGTAGATTTAAGGGTTAGCAAGCTTCTGCTTTGTGTACATATAACTAGTCCTAAAGAAAATGTTAACAATGGTGTTGTAAAATGTAAATGCAGAGAATTTTTGCACATTTGTTTATTGTGTTAAACTATTGGCCATATAGCCCTTACTATTTGTCAGATACTGTTCTTACATTTTATTTGCAAATTTTAAAAAATTTATTTTTATGTCATTTGAAAGACAGATAGAGACAGACAGAGACAGACTATTTGCTGCTTCATGCCTCAAATACATACAATAACCAGGGCTGGGCCGGGTCAAAGCCAGGAGCCCGAGAACTCCATTCAGGTCTCCTGTGTGGTTGGTAGAGACGCAGGAAGTTGGAACATCTGCTGTACTTTAACGGGAAGCCAGAATCAAGAGTACAGCCAGAACTGGGTCCCAGGCACTCGAGTATGGGAGGTGGGTGTCCTAAGGAGTACCAGACAGCAATCCCTGTGACAAGCCTCCCAAGTGCATCCGGTCATCCCCTTTTATAAATGAGAGAACTGAGGACCAGGCAAGTTACCTACTTGCCCAGGGCTGAACAACTTGTAAGTGAAAGAACTAGGACTAGGAAACGTCTTTTTTCATTTGATCACATGTGAGTGTTCATTTTTCAGGCTAGACACAGGGAGGGTTTAGGTGGCTCAAGTGAAAACAGTTTTCATATAATTACATGATGAGCACTTAACGGAATTTTGTTTATCTCATTGAAAGGGAACCAGCAGGATGATAACAAAGTTTTCGAGTGCACTTTTGACAGCGACGGAATGATAAGACTGCTAAATTATTAGGTGGAAGTTTGTTGGTTTCCTACGGGCAATGAAATGGCAGCCTTTGGAGCTGTCTGCTGTCCCGAATGGAAATATTTGCATTTTACTCTGTGTTCTTAGGGGTTTTACAAATTTGCATCTCATTTTGCAGCACCATATAAGAGCTGCCCCGATTCATTATGAAAGGTAAATCTTCTGCAATTTGCATTTCTCAGTTGAGGTCCACAGACCCTTATAGAGGCCCCTCGACTGTGTAGGAGTCCAGAGTGGGTGAGGCCAGGTTCCTGAGTGTATAAGACAGGCTTCTGCACATGTCCGCTTGACAGTGCTCTGATGCGATCTTGAGCCAGTCATTTTCCGCCTCTTCCCGGCTTTGGAGGACAGCTGCCCCGTGCAGCTGGCTCTCTGACCGAAGCACTCTGAGTCCTGGGCTTTCCCTGTGCGCGGTGATTACATCTTGAGATTTCTGAGGAGCAAGCAGGAGGCTAGAAATGGGAAAGCCGATCTAAACTGTGAAACTGAATCCAGTGGAATAGACAGATCCCCAGAACCTAAGTATCACCTGGAAAAGCTATTCAAAATACAGACTTCTTAGTCCTTTCCTGGAGACTGCAGTTCTCAACAGCACTGTTGGGCAGAGACCTGGAATTTTTATTACTTTTATTTTTTTCACAATGTTTCCCGGTGTTGTTCAGTTATCAGGCTAAATCCCATGACGATGACTTAGGCATAAGTGTGGGACATGCAACGGGACTCCATGGCAGTAAAGCAAGCAGGTGGAAGATGCACCAGGTGGAGTGAGAGGGACCAGCGAAGCTCACCTCCCCAAACCTCACCAGCACCTCAGGTGGAGTGAGACCGAGGGGGCGGGCTATCAGTAAAAATGGTGGTGTTTGCTAATGCCGAGGAGAACAGTAGAAGTTGTTTTTCAAAATTATTTGGAAATCCTTGTCGCTTAGTCTTAACAGCTTTGCTTATCTGATGGCGGAGGAAGAAGGGGTGGGTTCCAAGAAGATGTTTTGCAAATTTGTTTCAGACTTCCTGAGCAGGAGGTTTAGCTTCAAGAGCCAATTGAAATGTGGCTGACAGTAAATAGAACTTAAAGGGCTGTGTACACTAGGAAGCCCAAGTCCTAGGAAAGGCTGGTCAGAGCTGATTCAAGCTGCACTGTGTTCCCGGGGCCTGGATGCTGCTGCTGCCGTCGGGTCCCAGTCGGATATGTTCTTCCCCAGAGTACGACCTTCTGTGTTGTCTCTGGTGTCTAGGGACAGCTTGTTTTCCAAGGGGGCTTTCAGGGGATGTGGGCTTTGCTCAAAGACTTCGGGGTCTGAGTGACCTGGGTTTTCCCCAGTCACCACTCCGGTGGTGGCTGCCCCTTGTCATGTGATGCCCAGCGGAGGCCAAGTGTCCTACTGACCTGCCTGCTGTGGGCTCCGGAGCACGGCGGCAGTGGGTGCAACAGAAGCCGCCCGATGGTCAAAGCCAGAAGGAGGGGGAAGGGTGGGAAATCTTGGACAGTGCTCTTCTCTTCCTGGATGCACATCACTCACAACTTGTTTCCTGAAAGTCTGAGCGCAGTCCAGTGGTGAGAGACAGCTTCCTGCCTATCTGCTGAGACAGCCCCCCGTCAGGGAGGAGATGAGAACAAGATGCGGTCAGACAGGGGGCAGCCAGGCTGAACTGGGCTGCTCGGATGGCCAGTTGCAGATGGCCCCTCCCTGTGGCAGTGATAGCAGCAACTTTGGTCTCGAGAGCACAGGGGCCCACCTGGGCCCATGATTCTGGCTTGGGGCAGTGGGGTAGAGTTTGAAAGTGGCATTGTGTTCTCTCTGCCGTGTGTAAGACTGTACAGATGGCAGAGATACAGTGTGACCCCACTTTTGCTTCTAGAAGGAAGGAGCTTCCGGTCAACATCCACAGCATCCTGGGGAAAAGTTACTTCAGCGAAAAAAAAAAAAAAGAATGAAAAGATCAACCCTAATGTCCCTACTCCTTTTCCTGCCCTGTGGTTCTTCTGGTAACCTTTCTGTGGAAGAGCCAGGCATCTGTTTGATGACATCATTTGTGCCCTCAAGGCCTGGTCACCAGAATGCAGTTGAGATTTAGTCTAACACTGGTTCACCTTCTTGGAGACACAGAGCAGCACACTGCCAAAATAGAGTGGGGTCAGCATGTGGCTGTAATGCTGCTGTGAGAATTTGGAGCCTCTGGATCTCCAGGCACAAAACAAGGAGGCCCTGGTATCCACCTTATGAATGGGTTATGAAGGGGGAATGGAATAGCCCCAGGACCCTGCGCTTCAATCCTTGTAAGCTGTTCTGACCACACACATTCTGGTTTCCCGCGGATGGAAACCAGGATGTGGTGAAGGCAGAAAGGTGAGGAGGGCTTGGACCAAAAAAACACTTGTAGTTATTTCTAAAGTTAGAGAGCTTGTGGTCTAGGGCTGGGGTTCCTAATTAGGGTTGAGCTTGTTGTCAGAACCTCCTGGGGGTATCCTGGGGTTGGAGGGGGCCTCTCAGTTTGCATTTTTCACCACCTGGGTTCCTAAGAGGAGCTGGTACTGTCAAGTCAGAAAGGGTTCTGGTAGGTGGAAGAGGAGGCTGACTAGAATGAAAGCCAATGGGGCGCTGAAAGGTAGATTGTCCTTCTCTATTATAGAGCTTCCACTGCACCTCTGGTGGCGAGAATGGAGTGGATGTCTCAGGAGCTCCCTGTCCCTGGAGACATCCAGTGCTGAGTGAGCGGCCGGCTGGCTGGCAGACTGGCACCAGGGAGAGGGCCCATTCACTTACTCATTCACTCATTCGTGAAATCAATCTGTGCTACCTGCCTAGGAGAGCAGTTTAGAACAGCAAGAGGTTCCACCACCACCCCTCCAACCCCTGCATGCATCCCAGTCTCATCAGTTTGACTCCATGACTTCTAGGGTGCCTTTCTGTGTTGGGTTCTGGGAGTCCAGTGATGATGGGGCGGGACCCAAGCTGCCGGGAGTATCTCATTTCAGGGTGTGGCTGAGGACTAACAGGCATGTGGATAGGTTGCACACTCCACATGGATTGCTTTCTTTGGAACACTTACGTATTTATTTAAAAACATATTTATTTTTATTTGAAAGAATTTATGACAGAAAGAAGGTGAGACAGAGAGAGAAGGTCTGCTATCCACTGGTGCATTTTGCCATCACTTGATGAGCAATTTTTCCTCCCCATACTAAGACTCCAAAGAGGCTGAGGCTGTGTAACAGCAGCACGTTTCCTGGGGGCAAGCACACATCTCTGCGCTGACACCCAGAGTGGACTGTTAAACTCTGAACCCCTGACCATCTGTCCATTACGCAGGCTCTAAAAGGAAACCCAGGAAGTGAGACACAAGAATGAGCTCATTGCATTTTTGCGTGTCATCCTTGCGCAGGGGCCATGCTAATCTTCTCTTGTATCGTTTCCAGTTTTAGTGTATGTGCTGCCGAAGCAAGCACTCATTGCTTTTTATCACCTCTCAAGTGAGGTACTGTGGAATTAATGGCTGGCTGGCAGGGGGTGTGTGGAGGCACAGGTGGGTTTCAGCAGTTTTTCTAGGTTCTTCCATCAGAATCTCTGTGGAAAGCAATATGATCATCTCTGTCTTTTACTAAACTCCACTGTGTATTCTTTCGGGACTCTCCCAACAGCCCTGTGAATTCAGTATATCAGTGTCAGTTTTGCAGAAGAGAAAACAGAGCTTCAAAGAATTAGAGGAACTCGCTTAGGGTCACAGACTGTAAATGTCACAGCAGGAATCAAAACCTCAGTCTTCCAGACTTCAGGCCTTGCTCCAGGATCCTGGGGGGCAGGGAGCTGCTTCTCCTTTCTCCTTCCCTCCCCTTCCTCCCTCCCTCCTTCCTCCCCTCCCCGCCCTCTTCCCACCCCTCCGCACTTAGGTCTGGCTGTGGTGACCATCTGGGGCTTGAGCCAGCAATGGAAGATCCCTCTGTTCTCTCTCTCTAACTTTGCCTTTATTATTATTGTTATTATTATTTCCCTAAGTAACTGCTGAAGAGAAAGTGAAAGGGCTAGGATACAGATTCTGATAAATTAGCTCCTGATGCAGTTGCCATCAGCGTGTGAGTTTCTATGCCTGAAGAAGGAGATTGTTTGGAATTTCCCCAGTGCTGGATGCTGTGGCTCTGGTGTTCTCTGGGGAGTCCCCGACTAGGAGCCTGGAGTGACTCCCCACAGCCACCACGGTGACCCTTTCTTGGTGGGAAATGTCTTCTCTTCCCAAACAGGGCTTGTCTCCAAAGATTCTTTTGGCAGATTTCTGTGCTAGCCTCCACCTACATTTTCTTCTCCTTAAGACCAGTTTTAAATTAACTTTTCACTTTTTAAAATAAATACTTGATAATGAATTTGAAAAACAAACCAATTTCAGAAAAATGTAACTTACATTGTAAATATCTTCTGGAATCTTCAGACATGATCACCATTTTCATTGGGCCTTTGCTTCTCCAGTGATTTTTTTTTAAAAGATTTATTTATTTGAAAAGGAGACAGAGAGGGAAAGGAGAGAGAGATAAAGAGAGGGAGAGATATTTCATCCACTGGTTTGCTCCCAAAATGATCACACAACCAGAACTAGACCAGGGCAAAGCCAAGGAAAGAGTGAGAGCCACAGCTTAATCCAGATCTCCTCATGGGTGTAGGGTCCCAAGCACTAGGATCATCCTCCGCCCCTTTCCCAGGCCTGTTAACAGGGAACTGGATCAGAAGTGGAGCAGCTGGGACTCAAACCTGCATCCACATGGGATGCGGCATTGCAGTTAGTGGCTTAACTCGTGACACCACAATGGTAAACCACAACCACGTTTCTGGTGATATTTAATCCTTGCAGTAATGTGTGCCCTGATTCGTTTTTCACTAAAATGAATTTTTGAAGCGCATGCTTTTTGGAAATTTACTATTTCTATCTAATACCGTTTTAGACATCTTTCCATATTAGGAAGCTCATGTCCACATCCGGCTTTCTTTGTCAGACTCCCATTCTAAACATGCCTCCATTAGAAACATTTCTGCTTCATGGCCTTGACTTCTATAGATCAATCTGCTTTTAATGCGGCTGCACAGTTGAAACAGCAACATGGTTCTTCTATTGTTTCTTTGAACGATTAGAGTCATTCTAGGAACCTTGCTTGGTGCTCCTGGATTTTGGTGAGGAATTCTGAACTTTAGCTTCAGTGGGTCTGTGACAGTAGAGGTATCAGTGCCCAAGGTCAGGAAATAAGCAGGTTATTGAAAGGATGACATGTAGAACTGCAGGTCTCAGGAAATCTGAACTAAGAAGTGACAGAAGTGACAGAAGTGCTGCTTCCCTCTGTTCAGACTTTGCACCGCCACACCTTTGGTTTTAAGGAACAGTTCATGTACTGAAGGGTATATGAGTCTTATTTCATTTTGTGTCTGAGCTTGTGTGTATATTTTCCCAGGATGCAGGAAAGAAGTTCAAAACATTGCTTTACTTCTATCATCTTCTGGTTGGAGTGATGACCTCAAAGACTATAAAATTAATAACAGTAGTGGATGTTGTGGCATAGCAAGTTAAGCCCCACTTGTGATACCCATGGTGCTGGTTTGAGGCCTGGCTCTTTTACTTCTGATCTAGTTTCTTGCTAATCCGCCTGAGAAGTCAGTGGAAGATGGCCCAAATACTTGGGCCCCTGCCACCTGGCTCCTGACTTTGTCTAGCCCAACCCTGGCTCTTGCAGCCATTTGGGAAGTGAACCAACACAGGGTCCACCCTCTTTATCTCTCTCTGCCACTTTACCTTGCACAAGTGAAATGTTTTTAAAAGTAAGTGAAGTGAATAGTAAACTTACTCTTGATTTTCTTTTTGTTCTCAGTCACTTATAGTTCCCCCATTTCTTCTGTATAGAGAAGCTTGGGGTGGTCCCACCTGGTTTGATTAAACCTGTGGCCTTTGTTTCTAGGACAATGGAGTCTATCAACTAAAACTACAAATCTCTCTCCCTCTCTCTTTTTAAATTCTTTGTAGAAACCTTTTTGCTCCAGCCTACACAGAAACCCATTATAGTCCAAGTGGCCAACCTCGAACAACCACGCTGAAATCTGAGGTAAGCTGGGTCAATGCATGTCCATCCTCTAGCTGCCCCATCCTGGGACTCCTCCCCAGGAAGAGGAGGGGTGACAGAAACCATCTGTCCTCTCAAAGGGGTTGATTCTGCTGATGGGAAACCAAGAGAGTCCAGCCAGAGAAGCCAAATGTGCACTTTTTTTTTCAAAGTGTTCCTCCTCTTTTGCTGACTAAAATGGCTAAGCAGAGTATTTTCAGATAATTGCATCTGATTAAAATTGGTATGAGTCGTTATGAAGCATGTATTTTCTTTGCTTTATGTTAATCACCCGCATGTGAACAGGAGTTTAAGAGAAATGATTTACCCATAAACACTCTATTAGATGTTTGATCAGTCCCCTCCCTGCCAGTGATTTTATGTATAAGGTTTACAGATTTGTAATTATGCATGTGAATTCTGTAGCCTGCTTTTTAAATGTGATTTTTAAGTTATGCAAATTTTAAACATTTTGTTGCTATCTTCATATTGGATACAGAGTCACTTCGAGTAGGAATGTTTGTACAAAGCCAAAGATTTGTCAATGAGAAAATGGCCTTCCAGATGTATGCATATAGTTTGCTTCTCCATACTGCACCTGGGGATATTTAACGTAGTGAGTCATGCCCATTTCATGATATTTGCAGCCCTTCCTGTAGGGATCCCTATTAAAATGTGAAAGCTCAGAGCACTGGGTCTCAGCCAGGAGCTACTCCCCATGGTCCCGCTCCCCCACCACCTACGCTAGGGGACACTTGGCAATGTTTGGAGACAAGTTTAATGATGATGCAGGGATGCTGTGAAGGAGCAGCCAGGGATGCTGCTGAGCCTCTTATCATACACAGAACAGACCATGATGAAGCATTATGCAGCTTCCAATATCAGTTGGACCCACAGTGAGAGTCCCAGGGCAAGGGTGGCCCTGCTCAGAGTCCTGGCTAGTGAGATGGGCTGAATTTGAACGAGGCACCTGGCCAGGAGCAGTAGTGGTCTTTTGCCTTTGGAGCAGGGCATGATAGGCTTCTGGGGCACATGCAGAGCTGGAGGTGGGGTGGGGAGGACTATAGAGGAGGGCGTCAGCCTCAGTTCTCCTCCACAGCTTCCTGTGGAGCCTAAGATTCTCTGCTGGTGTGTTCTTCAGAACACTCTGCTGCAGCACCTGACTGCTAAGATGGTGGCAGCACCTGTCAGCCAGGGGCAACTCAGCTTGTTGGATGAGGTTGCTGTTGAAGGGGGAGATAACACAGGACAATTAGGTATTAGTAGATCCAAGAGATTTTGAGTGTGGCCACCAGGCACCTGAAGGGCTGCATTCCTGCATTCACTGCTCGGTGCGAAGCTCAACATCATCTGCTTCATCAAGGCCTTCTTGGGGGAGGCAGGAGCTGGGAGTGTGAGCAGCAAGTTCAGTGTGCCTTCCCATTTCGGAAGAGGCTGTCACATCCCTAGAGGAAGAGTTCTCTTCCTCCCTTCTTGAGACCACAGTGCTCTGCCTGCAGGAGTGGGGGCTGGGGAGAGTGGAAATGAGTAAGCCTTGAAAAACCTTCTCCATCCCAACCTCATGAGAACCCTCTTCTCGAAGCTTGGATTCTGCCACTTCTGTGCCCATGGCTCAAGAATGAGTCTCAGTCCCAATATCTATCATGAGCTCATGCTTCCTGCTGTGAAAGCCCTCTCAGAGTGGCCCCACCGTGCTGGGAGGCTGCAGAATGCAATGACTTCATGACCAATCCTTGACTTGCTCTTTGTGTTAGCCCATGCAATAGGCTGCGATGTTGTAAGGATCTTTCAGAAACAGAGAAGTGAAAGAGAACTTTCCAGTCGACTTTCTGAGGGTCTTGTTAACTTGAAGTGCATGCTAGCCAACTCATGGGAGAGCCTTCTTTTCCTGGAGTGCCAACTGTTGGATGCTTGCTTGCAAAGCCCCCATTCAGATACATGGGGTTCCCAGGCAGTTTTCTCACTTAGATGCTGGGAAACCAGGGAGAAACGGGAATGGAATAAACTACTCAGCTTTTCTTGACCCAAACGTTGAGGACTGCACTGGCCTGGGGGAGAGGGGCAGTTCTGGGAACCTTATCAAGCCTCATCAAGTGGCCTTTAGATGACAGCCCTAATCTAGGTCAGGTCATTGGGGGAAATGGGTCTGTGAATGTGTTCCAGGAGAAGGAGTTGTAGAATTTGAGCTCTGGAGCAAGGATTGCAATCTTGGCTTCAATTGGCTATGTGACCTTAATCAACCCTTTAGACCACAATGGTATTGAGTTTCCTCATTTTGCAAATTGGACATGCTGATATCTGGCTCTCAGGGTTTAGGAAGGGTAAAATGAATCACTGATTTCTGTGGGAATTTATAAGTCTCTCTTCCAATCCAATATTTTACACAAGAAGAAATTGAAAGGACTAGAGGAACAGTAACTTGCCTAAGTTCAGACAAAGCTGAGACTGGAACCTAAGTCTCTTCTTTTGCCAGAGAAGCCGGAGGGTACTAGTGTTGAGTCAAGTCACTGTCATTGCTGGGAGAGGCAGAGGACGGAGTTCACGGCCAGGCTGTTGGATTTCAGTCTTCACTTGGCTGTGTCTGACTTTCAGTTTTCCTTTGTTCAGATTTGGGAATAACAGTATCTACTTCCTAAGACTTTAGTTAGAATTTAAGAAAAAAAAATCTACCTAAGTTATCAAGTAGTAACAGCTGTGGAGGTGTTACCTGTAATCACTAATCACAGTAAATAGCAGGTGTTATAATCACATTAGATAATGCATGCAAAAGACCTCTGTAAGTTATAAAGGATACTGCCAAAGGTAGTGATGTTATTTTGGAAAGCATCCAGCTGTGAACACTGTTAGCATTAATCCAAAGATGGGAAAGGGTACAGGGATTCTTTGCTATGACTCCTAGATTTGAGTTCTCTTTATTTGCAAAGGTACAAGCATCTTGAAACTAGTTGGCTTGTGTTTCTACATTGTTTGGCTTTCCGTCATTCCAACCTCTGTGAGCTCCATTTATTCCACATTGGCCTGGCCTCTTTTCTTCCTGGTTGAGAAAATTCAGTTCTCCATAAATGAGCCTGAGCTGCATAGTGGAGTTTATGACCCCACTGTTGAGGTCTGAGTCTACAGCCCTACTGCTGAGTTCTGTTATTGGTCTGCTTCTGGGTCCCAGGGCACAGGTGGAGGCAACATGTGACAGATGGTATTTGAAAACAGGAGGGTTTTGATGCCTCTACTTCTTCAGTGACTTTGCTTTGTTCTCCTCTGAAAGTCAGGATTTGACTTGTTTAAAGTCCAGGAGAGGCCGATGTGATAAGGACTGACCCCTGTCCCTCCTTCTGACTATAGGAGCTTGAATGGGCAGAAAAAATGGCTCACCAGTGGCTTGCCGGCAAATGCAAGGACACCTGTGGTCCAGGGAATTAATCTGAGGAGTGTTAACTTGGCCAGCATCCTCTGATCTGGCTGCAAGGATCAGCTGGCATGTAAAATAGAACTGGCATAGCTAAGGATGCAGATTTCTGCCCTTGTGTGGGCACAGCCCCTGCATGAGGCAGAGGCAAGACACTGAAGATTATAGTAAGACTGTGGAAGTGTCTACTTACCTGGCTGGTGTGGGAGGTTGGATGGAAATCTGGCCTGGCAAATGCTGCAATGCTTGAATCTAATTATCAGGCTATGCTTATGCCAGAGCTGCAAGGGAGGTGGACTAGAGGGTACAGAAAGGGTTAATTGTCTTCTGGGTTATGACCCTGCCTGTCGCAGACAGGGAAGCAACTGAAAACATGTTCCTAAAGATGAGTCCATTGGACTATTGTATAGCTGAAGGCCCAAGTGATTACACGTGCCCGTGCTCAGGTCACAGTGCTGGGAAAAAAGAGAAAGCCTCTGCATGTAGCTCACAGGCTCCTTAGGCTTTTTCCGGAACCTGGCTCCAGGCTGGGCTCTTCTCTGTTCTGGCCTGCTCATGTTTCCTCATCAATTTAGAAAAAGCTTAAGGAATGTGTCCCTGGCTGTGACTAGGTTTGCTGGGGACAGTCCTACTTTGGGCTTGTTTGTCTGATTTAGCACTTTAGCACTCTTTTTTTTTTTTTTTAAAGATTGTATTTATTTTTATTGGAAAGGCATAAATACAGAGATAAAGAGAGACAGAGAAAGGTGTTTCATCTGCTGGTTCATTCCCCAAATGACCACAGTGACAGAGCTGAGCCAGTCTGAAGCCAGGGGCCAGGAGCTTCTTCCGGTTTCCCTCACTGGTGCAGGATCCTAAGGCTTTGGACCAACCTCTACTGCTTTCCTAGGCCACAAGCAGGGAGCTGGATGAGAAGTAGAGCATCCAGCACACGAACCGGTGCCTATATGGGGTGCTGGCACTGGCAGGCATAGGATTAGCTAGTTGAGCCATTGCACTGGCCCTGACTTTAACAATCTTGATAATGTTATGGTCACCTTACTTAGGAAACAACTCTGTTGCCTCCTCAAACTTTTATTTGTAATTATTAATTTGTTTGTTTCTTAAATAAATGACCAGCTGTCACAGACCATAAGCTCAGGAAGGCTGGAGCTTTATTTGTTTATGGTTGTATATTCAGGGTCTGGCCCAGGGCCTGGCATGTGGCAGAGGTCAACAGCTGTGTGTACCAATGGAGGAATCCGACTAGGAAGGGATGCCAGACAGCTGGGAGGTACAGTGATGAGAGGACAGCATCAAAGTTCAATGACATAGGTGCCAGGTCCAGTAACAGCCAGTTGTGGAGACTCAGAACAGAAGAATATCATGAGCTGTGCCAGAGATGGGGCACATTCATTTCCTAGGGCTGCTTTAACAAAGCACCATGAACTTGGAGGTTCAGAACAGCAGGTTTACTCTCACCGTCCAAGGTCACGGAGTTAGATGGGTTCTGCTCTCTGCAAAGCTTCAGGGAGGAATTCTTGCTTCCTCCTGCTTTTGATGCCTGTGGCTATTCTTGGTGTCGTTGGCTTGCGACCTCATCACTCTGTTCTTTGCCTCTGTCTGCAGATGGGCTTCTTTTCTTTCCACGTGTGTCCGACTCTTTGTTTCTTCTCTTTTTGTAAAGACACAATTCCTCAGATTTAAGACCCACTCTAATCCAGTGTGAGTTCATCTTAATTACATCTGTAAAGATTCTAATTCCAAATAAAGCCATATTCCGAGGTTCCAGGTAGACATGAATTTTACGAGGACATAATTCAACCCACTATAGGAGGTTACCAAGGTGACAGTGGTAGGAGGCAGGCTCTCCTAGAAGCCTGCATTTCCTGTGACTATCATCGTGTCATGCAAACACGTCTAAACCAGATCTGAAAATCCTGAATTCTCAAGCCAACAGGGAAAGCTTCAGCAAATGTCTTTGCTGCCCAGAGCCTCAGCTGCTTCATGTGTTCGAGGGGGATAATGGCATCAATCCTACACCAACCCCCAGAGTTACTGTGCACATCAAAGTGATGAAAGCGTTAGCGGGTGGTAGGGTGCTGTCAGGTTAGACAGATATGTTAGTGGCTGTGAATCAACCATCACCCTCATGAGACATGAACGTTGCCGTGCCGTCACTGCTTTGGACCTGACCGTCTCCCTTTTTCTTCCCTAGGATCACTGCTTTTACCACGGAATGGTAAGGAAGGCAGAACAGTCCAGTGTCATACTCAGCACCTGCAGAGGAATTAGGTAAGAGACCCTGAAGCTGCAGGGGATGGGGATGACGATGACAATGGGGCACCAGGCACTCTCTCTAGAAATGATATCTTCTGCATAAGCAGGGCTAGCCTAAGGCAAAGAAGGAGTCTGTTGGTGGCTTGAGGAGGCTTAGAGAGAGGATATGATCAGCGGAAGGTTGTGCTGTGCCCTGGGGTCAACATGATGAGGAACTAGGATTGAACAGAAGGCAGAGGGCACAAGGAGAAAAGTGAGCTGGAGTGTTGACTAGGATTTCTGCAGGAAGGAAGGGGAGATGCATGGTAAGCAGGTTTAGGACTGACATTGAGTAATTTCAGCGGGCTTACTGTCCTGAGTTGTCTCATAACTGGCCCTGGAGTGATTAGGGCAAGTGGACAGTGGCCCAGCAAATAGAAGTCCAGTAGTTTACTTGCATTGGCCAGTATGGTACTTGATATGTTTTTTTACTGTCCCTAGGAGTTAACCCACCCTGAGAGGGACAGCCCCTTCCAGATCAGTAAGGCCAAAGATGTCAAATCAACAGAAGATAGAAATTAAGACTCTTGGTTAAAATTCTTCAAGTGGATAACTTTGAGCTTTTGTTCCTGCTTCTACTTAGTTCTTTCACAGCAGTTGTACCTAGATGTGGCAAACTAGAAAATGAACAGTTAGTGCAAAGAGCAAGTGGGAAGAGAAAGTCAAGGATAATTTTCAAGACAGCATCAATTGGGAGGTTCCAGCCAGACAGCAGTTTGGAGGGAATGACCTTTCTCTTTCAAAGCCAAACTGCTTGGGTTTGGGCCAGTGTACTGCAGTGTGCTATTAATGGTGTCACTTGTACAGTATGGATGAAAAGAATATACACTTGGCATTGTGAAGGTTAAAATGTTGTGAGTTACAAGACTAGCAGTCAGTAAGCTCTCAAGCTCTCACTTCTCCAGATATTGTCCACCGATGGGCAGCAACAACAGCACCTGGGAGGTTGTTTAAATGCTGTGTTTCTTGGGCTGGCATTGTGGTGTAGTGGGTTAAGATAATGCCTTGGATGGTTGTATTCTGTATGGGTACAACTTCAAGACTTAGCTACTCCACTTCCAATCCAGTTCCCTGCTCAAGACCTGGAAAAAGCAACAAAAGATGGCTCAAGTGTTTGGGCCCCTGAACCCAAGTGGGATGGAAGATCCCTTTCTCTCTCATTCTCTTTCTTCTCCCCTCCCTTTTACTCTGTAACTCTGCCTTTCAAAAAATAATTTTTTTTAATTTTGTTAAATTAAAATGTACTATCTTGACCCCACCCAGACCTATAGAGTTATCCCCCTACATTTTGTAGGATCTCTAGATGATTTGTGTACATGTTATAGCTTAAACCTGAGAATATGTGTCTTGAGAATTTGACCTATATCCCAAATATCTTTCTCTCTACTTGCCTGCCCTACTGCCCTAGTGCCTTGCAGACTGGGAACAGTGTATGTATGTTCAATGCAAGTTATTCAGATACTTTCCCCTCCTGTTCTTTTTAATTTTTTTTTTTGAAAAGGGATGATGAAGTGAAAAAACTGGATTCTAATAACTTATACTTACTGATTTTTTAAAAAAGATTTATTTATTTATTTATTTTTAAAGATTTATTTTTAATGGAAAGGCAGATTTACACAGAGAGGGAAATCTTCCATCCACGGATTCACTCCCCAAATAGCTGCAATAGCTGGATTTGAGCAGTTCCAAAGCCAGGAGCCAGGAACTTCTTCCCGGTCTCCCATGTGAGTACAGATTCCCCAAGGCTTTAGGCTATCTTCAGTTGCTCTCCCAGGCCATAAGCAGGGAGTTAGATGGGAAGTAGAGCAGCCAGGACACGAACCGGCACCCAGCTGGGATTCTGGCACTTGCAGTCTGAAGATTAGCCAATTGAGCCAGCAACTTCAGTGCTTGGGTTTTTATTATTATTATTATTATTATTAATTATTTTGCATTATGTGACAGTTTCATAGGCTCTGGGAATCCCCCCACCCCTCCCCCTCCCCTCCCCCCTGGTGGATTCCTCCACCTTGATGCAGTATTACAGTTCAAATTCAATCAGGATTCTTTCCTTGCATACGTATACCAAGCATAGAGTCCAGCTATTTGTTGTCCAGATGGGTTGAACAGTTTCTTGGGGAGACCATTTCTGGTCCGAAGTTAGAGCTGGTAGAATATCATCCCAGTCAATTAAGAGTCCCAATATAACATCAACAGCAGTTTGCAACATTATGGAATTGACATGATTGTGAGTAACCAGTATGTTAAAAAAAAAAATAAAATAAAATAAAAGCAAGTTCTTAACCACAACCTCTGATTAGCTCATTGACATTTCAATTTTAGTTTATATACAGGACCGGCTGCTATATACCTTAAAATGGCTATAAGGTACCATTCAGCTGTCTCGTGTCTATTTCATTTTAGTATTTAGCCATTTGTTGTGTTGAAGTATAATTGTGCTGATCTTGGCAGATTTTACGGTAATCTAGACTGGCTTGTAACTCTAACAAGACATTTGTCGACAATTAAGGTGCAGAACATTTTTTTTTGGGGGGGGGGTTGTGCAGGGAAATCCCCAACACCATGGTGAGGAGTGACTAATCTTTGTGTCCCACCCAGCGAGGCATGAGCCAATCCACGCCAGTTCTTTCCTATCAGATTCCAACAGTGCTTGGGTTTTGATTGCCTGTATTAAATGATGCCTGTACTCATCTGTACTAACAAACTGGTTCTGGGAGGGGTGGGGGAAGAAGCCCTGATTTGATTTTTTTTTTTTTAAGATTTATTCATTTTTATTGCAAGCCAGATATACAGAGAGGAGAGACAGAGAGGAAGATCTTCCGTCCGTTGATTCACTCCCAAAGTGACTGCAATGGCCGGAGCTGAGCCAATCTGAACCCAGGAGCTTCTTCCGGGTCTCCCACATGGGTGCAGGGTCCCAAGACTTTGGGCCATTCTCCACTGCTTTCCCAGGCCACATGCAGGAAGCTGGATTAGAACCAGCGCCCATATGGGATCCTGGTACATTCAAGGTGAGAAGTTGAGCTGCTAGGCCACTGTGCCAAACCCAAGAAGCCCTGGTTTGTAATGCTCCTTTCAGTATACTGGCAAAGATTGTCCTGTTGTGACCAATTACAAGTTCCCAGTATGCTGTTTGTTATTGAGCAGAGTTGGGAACATGTGCTTATGATTGGTTTTTGTGAGCTGATAGGAAGTACGCCCACGCCTGTGCACTCTTCCTCTCATGATTGATTGGTTAATTTAGTGATTGATTCTTTCTTTCATTAAATTAGGTGCTTACCATGCCCTACCCAGGAGAAGAAAAGACAGGCATTATGAACTCATTCTTGGAGCCTGTGGTCCTCATCTGTGAAATGAGCATGAGTGACAGGCATGGCACACTATTGTTCAGATATCTTGTTAATTCTGCAGCAGTCTGCAAAAATGCAGGATTCTTGTCATCTTGTAACAGTGAAACCAGGCTTACCATATTATCCAGGCTGCCTTATAAATCAAAGGCCCCTCTTGCTGCAGACCTCATGCTTCTGTGTCTGAAATGGGCCCTTCATCCTCTGCAAGGTTTCCTGGTGAGTTGGCCAAAAGGGATTAGGCAGGAAGCAGGCCTTGGCTAGGAGGCTATAATGGAGTGGCTCTAAATCCTTTGCTCAAGGGACTGACTAAGCTAAGCCAACTGGCCCTATGGTGCTGTTTACAGGCCCTGCTGCCAGCACCTGCAGTCCACAAGTAAACAAAAGTTCATCCCAAGAAGGTGGAGGGGGAACTTGCAGGTGTGACCCGCTTCTCTTGGCCTCTTCCTCTGTCCAGTCTGTCTGGATCAGTGGGAACTTGGCTTGGCTTCTTGTAAATCATTCCAGCAGCCGTGCTGACAGGGGGAAGCCAGGCAAGCCGTCCATGTGTTTCTGCTTTGCGTGCTTCCGTCTGGTGGGGTCCACCCGCCTTACTTTCCCAGCCTTCTCCCTGCTCACCTTAAGAAACCAAGGCTGTAGGCTGGCCTGATTTAAGAGCTGTTGGTGCCAGATGGTTCCCCTGGGACCCTGAAGAAGGAGCAGCTGCAAATGCAGCAGTGTTCAGATGCAGCATATTCAAGCTTAGGTCACTTCCCAAGGCTCATGAAGCCATACTGCCTGGGAGAACCAGTGCTATTATTCTTCCCTCTGTGTGAAAATGAATAGGACTTGTACTAGGTGAGATCTTAGGGCTGACGAGAAATTCAGCTGAGTTTCAACATGGTTGCTGGGCCCTTTATTCTTTGCAACTCAGTTCTTTGATCTAATCGAGTTAAAGAGGTAATATGTGAACTCAGGAAAAATACATTCAAATAGTGCAAAAGAGGGAATAAGGAAAGACAGATGTCTTACTCCAGATTTCTCCCTTCCCAGAGACAGCCACCATTAACAATTTCTCATATATCTCCTTAGGAATATTCCTAACGATGTCGTGTAATGTCTTGTGATTTTGTTTGGGCCCTAACCCCTTAGAAAATTGGATAGAAGTTATGGATATGTGTAAACTATGCCAGTGAAAGGTGCATACCACCTCGTTGAGGGATGTCAAGTCTCAAATGAAGGACTTGTGTAAATTTTTTTTTTGCCTGACTTCTTGCATCCACAAACACCTTGCTGACTCACTTACAGGTTTAACATCAGGATACATCATTATTGGTGGAGAATCTGAACAGTACTAGGCTCTGTGTCCTCAGCAAGAGGGGCACTTGATTGGTAAGCTGCTTATTCTGTGAGAAAAATGCTGATTAAAAATTATCACTTCCTAACTACTACAAGGTTAGCTGTTAAACACTCTATACTGGAGCATATAAACCAGGAAAAAATTATGCTGTCACGTACACCAATCCTATCCTCCATCTGCAATCACAGAGTTGAAACCCGTAATTATATAGATATCATTTTTATCCAAATAAAGTTATCAAATACATTTTTTCCCCCAGGTTAGCATTATGTCGGGTACACATAGAGCTATCTCATTCTTTCCATGACTGCATAGCATTTTTAGGTTTGTAAGTTTTCTGACTTGGAAAATCTCTCAAAAAGTTTTGCAGGGATATATTTGATAATTCATGCTTATATTATAGCAGCTCTGTCCTCAAAAAAGTGTAGCTTACACTTGCTGAAGTTCAAGTTTATGCCTGGTCCTTGGGCTCATATTCTGTGAAAGAGAGAGCTGTAGAGGGAATGTGAGGTTGGGAACCAATCAGATGTGTGCATGAAGACCCAGAATGAGTTGAAACTTGAACTTCAAGGGACCTGACTTCTCTTTTCTGGCTGTGTGATCTTGGTGTTTTCCTCTCCCCGTGTAATTTCCCCTTGTCTTTGGCCACTCTGGGGCCTCTCCAAGTGTGCAGAGTTGAGCGGAGTGAGAGGTGAAGAGTAGGACTGGCATTGGTTTCTCTGCCGTTGTCCATATCTACGCTCAAATAGCAAAATGACAGATTTATGATGGATTGTGAAGGACTATACTATTGTAATGATATAGGGGAAAGGATCTCCTAAGGATCTCAGGCCCGTAGGTTTCGAACTGACTGGTGAAAGCAGATAGCAGAGAGATTGGGCTGCGGGGTTGGTAAACTCTGGCTGCTGATTGATTACCTGGGTTATTTACTCTCTGTGAGTCTCAGCTTCCTTGTCTACCAAATGGGACTCTTAGAATGTTGGTGTGGGGATGAAATATCAATAGCTGTGAACACAGTTGCTGGCACTTGGTTAGCTCTTGGGAGGAGGGATGTGAAGGTGAAAAGTTGCCTCATGCTTCCCGTGTGTCTGCTCATCCCCAGGGAACTGGAGTCTTCCTTCAAATAGGCCACTGGGAAGCAGCTGACAACACCTTGAAAGAGAGTTGCTAGTCCAGTCATTTGTAGCTGTCTGCTAACTGGGGGTCTCCTTCTCACTCCATGGGACTTGTGTAGAGGCTGTGTAAGGTCAGGGTTATAGTGTAGGACCTAATACCCTGTTGGGTGTTGTAGGGGTACTAACCTTACTCTTGTGACCTGTGTGGTTAGTGAATTAAGCTTGTTAGTCCTTAGTGTCCCCGTTTTGGTACAGTGTAATATATGCAAGGGTCATAGAAGCTGCTGTGAATGATGTAAGGCTCACCTCAGTGCTGGTCTGTTGCAAAGGCTTGATAACTTATGGCCATTATAATTACTGTTCAGAACACATCAAACCTTGGCTTGACCTCTGTCCTCTTTGGCTTAGAGGCTCGTCAAAGTGATGCTGGCTCCTGGAACTTTCCACTCGCCTGGTGTCGTCTCTGTAACTACAGCCCAGGGCACACAGAGCCATTGGTTGTTTCGTGGTCCAGAGCCTCTGTTTCAACATTTGGGACTGTTAGGGGAAACTGAGGTGATGGCAGAGGGCTTGGTCCTCTGTGCTGAGAAGATAACTTGGGCTCAGGATGCCCTCGGTGACTCCTGTCTCTGCCCTTTCCTGTCTGGATTAGGGAGTGGACATGACCCTTGCCCTTGGCTCCACTCCTATGCTCAGCTGTTCAGGGAGCACCTTGGGCACTGGTCCAGGGGCAGGTGGGAACTGGATTGCTGTGTCAGCCTGGGTGAGGCAGCTTGGAAGTCGTCAGGCTCCTGGCACTGGCTTGAGGCCCTACCGGGTTCTGGGCAGCGCTGCTGCTCACCAGAGCCTGGTGCTGACTTTTCTGACAGATCACAGGCTCCTCCCAAAGGGAATACCTGGGCAGGGACCCCTAGGGGCTTGTGGTGTGAGTGGAAGCCAAGACAGCCTATGAGGGACCCTGCCAGTTTACAGGAGTTATTCCAACCTGCTGGAGTGGGACAGCCTGGCTAGGGTGCTGGAGCTCCCTAACGCTTATCGGAGCTTCCCCCTTCCTGGCATTTTGGGCATGTCCCCTGACTGCAGTATTCCTCTTACTGTGTCAAGGAGGCTTCTGCTCACCCTTACGTTGATTGTCTGTAACACCCATGGGTCCCAGTTCATGGCGCTCGTTCTCCCTGAACCTAAGTAAAGCCTCGGAGGCCTTGTGGATGTGGCAACACTCAGTCCCTCGTGTGAAGGGTGATGCAACCTTGCTCTCTCTCGGGGGTTGTAGTGACTTAGCCCCTACCCAGGGCAGGGCCTTGATCTTGCTCACTTCTCCATCCTCAGCAACCAGCAGATATCTATGAAATGAATGATTGTCCTCCACTAGACACAAAATACCGTTCTCCGCCTACTGTGCCCATGCCCCTATCCACAGGTTCTGTATCTGTGGATTCAAGCTGTCACAGACTGAAAATACTCCATAAAATCTTGGTCTGTATGGAATACCTGCAGACTTTCTTCTTTGTTGTTATTCAGTATTACAACTCCTTACCTTAAGTAACCAAAGGGTGATTTAAAGTATATGGAAGGGTGTGCAGAGGCTGTATGCCAATGCATTTTCTAAGCAGGGATTTCAACATTGCATGTATTTGGATTTCTTCAGGGGTCCTGAAACTAATCCCCTGTGGGAAATAACTAACAGGTGGTATTATGTCTAGGACAGAATACAAACAAAAGAGATGGGAATGGACATACATCTTTATTCTGACTTCAAAGCTAGAATGCGTAGCCATAGGAATGAAAGTATTGTCGCACATTTGGTTGGGGATGTATGTCACTTCCCCCCGATAACTCATTCAGGGCCATGGGGGAGGAGTGTCATCCGTCAGTGATGCTCTGCTGCTAACCACGGCTTACAGGCACAAGAACACTTGCCTTTCCCTTGAGTCATGCAAGTAATTAGTAATAGTAAATTATCACTTCTGTTTTTAGGCACAAGGAAAGCAAGACTTAGAGTGGTTTTTGACATGCATTGAAGAGCATTGTGTGTTGAGGCTAGGTCTAGAACCTGGATTTCCCCTCTTGCAGAGCAGGGATCATTCTCTGGCCATTGTGCTTAACACTGCTTTTTCATTGTACTTATAAAGCTTTGACTTGTGATTTGTCATATGCAGTGTTTGAGTTTTAGAATTTAGATTCCTGCCATCCTTAAAAATATCAGCCATGCTAGGTGCTGCCTTTCTAGAACACTTTGAGCTCTTCTAGCCTAGAGATTCTTAACCTGAGCTCCATGAGCTGAGATGCAAGAACTCTGTGAGGTTGTGCACCACAGTTACATGGCTCCAGAGATGAGGTCTGAGCTTGCTCTCATTGTCATAGAGGAGTGCATGGCCTCATGAGAAGGTTGAGGATCAAGGGTGAAAATCAACTCTGCCATTTTGCAGACAGGGGAACTGATGCCTAAGCAAGGAAATTTTCTGGAACCATAATCTTTGACCAGAAATTTTATTTCTCCTGTCAACAGAGGACTGATTGTGATGAACAGTAACCTCAGCTACATCATCGAGCCCGTTCCTGACCGTGAGGGCCAACACCTAATTTACAGATCTGAACATCTCAAGCTGCCCCCAGGGAACTGTGGGTTGGAGCATTCCACGCTCACCACCAGGGACTGGCTCCTTCAGTTTACACAGCAGACCAAGAAACGACCTCGCAGGGTGAGTTTTGAGGCCCTTGGTGCAGGACTCAACTGGGCATAGGCTTGTCTTGTTGAGGGACCCTCATTTCAAATCTCTGTCTGTCTGCATTGAAGCAGAGCGGCTAAGAAGGAAGAAAGAACTTTCGTATCTTTTTCTAAGTCATTATTGAGTGTGGTTAGCAACGTCTTTGAAAGATAATGTCATTCTATTTGAAAGACTGTGAGATGCTGATTTCAGAAACATTAGAAAGGCTAAGTATATATGCCCATATGTATGTCTGCTTTTGGAATAGCCACTTCACCATATGCATAAAATGATTGAATTTACTTATACTAAAAATAAAGGTGCATGGTTTAAAGGTTATTTAGGGGGGAAAAAACAAATTGGGAATTTTCTTCATGCTATTTTGGCCTCTGTTCTGCCTCTATCAGCTGGTAGAGTGCCTTATCTTTTCAGAATAAAGGACCAGATACCAAATTCCAGGGAAGCTTCCAGTAATCACCAAATGGTGACATGAGGTGTAGGGAGTGTGATGGTGGCAACAACCAGGACTCAATCTCTAGTGCCCAGATTCAAAGTAAATAAGTAGGCGCAATGTTCACTAACCAGCTCCATTTCTTAGCAGTTGTTTTTTTGTTGAGGCCAAGCCTACCACTTTTGCAGGTCTGATCTGCTTCTGTCTCTTTCTCAGATGAAAAGGGAAGATTTAAACTCCATGAAGTATGTGGAGCTTTACCTCGTAGCCGACTATGCAGAGGTAAGGGGTTTTAACAGAAAAACTGTTGTCTTGATAGCTCCCTGTCCAGGTTGTGAGCTCCATCAGGGAAATGCTGGCACATGTATCTTTCTCTGCTTTGCCATATGATTTTGCCATATGATTAAATCTGACCAAGAGCTCTTTTTGCCATTTAAACATAGTCGGAAGAATAAACCCCATGAAATAAGGAAAAGTTTCTACTATTTTTTTACATTAATTAGGTAGAAAATCAGGACAGTTACCTGGATTTAGCATTTCTTAGAGAGTGTCCATAGATGTGTAGGTTCTGATGTTAATTCTTGTGGAGGAATAGTCCATGAATTTGTTAAAGAAGTTTTAAAAATCTTTTTGCAAATCCAGGTTTCTTTTTTCATTATCATGTTCTTACTCACTTATGGATCTGCTTTGATCAGCCTGTTGGAGCCAAATGAGGACATTATGCTTTGGTCCCCAGACTGGCAGTGCCAGTGACCCCTGGGAAGTTGTCAAAAATGCAAATCCTTGGACTCCACTTGAAACCTACTGAGTCTTCAGCTATCAGGGCACAGTCCTGTGCTTTAGCAGGACCTGTGTGTGACTCTGCTGCACAGGCAAACTTGAGAATGACAGCTTCTCATCCTGTGCTCTGTAAACTTGACAGCTCCAAGGTCTGATGAACACTCACCTAGCTCAATCATCCCTTTTATTCACTCATCAGGAGACCTTAGTTCTCTGTCACAGGTCAGGCACAGTGCTTAACACCAAGAGACATGGCCTCTAGGAGTCAGACCCACTCTTGGCATCACAAAGTGTGACCGCCACTCAGATGACTATTTGGGAGATGAGAGTGCAGAGGGTGGGGATTGTGTGTCTTCTGTCTCCTGATTTACAACGTCACAGCAAACCTTGGGAGGTACAGCATTTGCTCAGTGCACCTCCCTGAGTGGGATGTCGTTTTGGGCTGTGCTCGTGCTGCAGGCCAGAGGATGTCCAGTCCTCCTGACCCAGCTCCCAACAGGGTTGTGGTTCCCACAGATACTTGGCTAAGGGGCTGCTGTTTTCCCAGTCCTGGCCTCCTTTCCAGCAGCTGAAGGCTCTGAGTGATTCCTGGGTGTCTGAGGGTGGGAGATGGACCAAGTTGGTCTGAGTTCTCAGGCTCATGAGTCAGCCCCACTCCACCTCACACTAGGACCTCCCCTGGGGGCCTCGCATCTGTCCTCAGCAGACAGAAGCATGTGCTTGACAATGAATTAATGCACAAGGATGGAAGACAAGCGAGGGGAAGCTGTTTTGTTGATTTACAACCTGCTGTGGAGACAGGACAGCTGTCTCCTCTGGGCACTGGAGTCAGAGATGGGAGGAACAGCTGTGCCTGAAGAATGTCATCCGTGGCAGGCACGAGCAGGCAGGGCCTCTGGGGTTGATTCAGGAAATGGAGTAAGGTGGTGCTGTAGTTTGAATGTGATTTACACTCCCAAGTTTACATCAGTGATGTTTAATTTCCAAGGGCTTGAGTTAATGAGATGAAGCAGATAGACATTTAATCTCAGTGTGGCATGAGGACTTTAAAAAGTGATTGGATTAGGTTTGGTGGGAGGGAGTGGGCCTCTAATTAAATCTGGGTGGCCCCATTAAAGTGGGAGAAAGACCACACAGACATGGAGACACTGGCAATCCCACCACACCTGGATGCAGTGCAGCTTAGAGAAGCCCTTGCCAAAGCTGGCATCAAGCCATTTGGACTGTGAACCTCCACAACCATAAGTCAAAAGACCCCTCTTGTTTTGACACAGTAGCCTGCTTCTGGTGTCTTGTTATAGTAGTGAAAACTGGCTCATGCAGAGGAGATGGGGAAGCTGTAAGCATGACCCATGAAGGACTTTCCTGATAGTTGAGGCCAAGTAGGGAACTGCAAAGGGACAGGGCTGCCCCATCTTGTACTTCTGGCATCACCTAGAAAAGGTAAGGTTGAGAGAGTCCTTCGTTATGCCCAGTCTGCACACCACAGCCCATGGCCAAACACAGCCCACCAAGTGTTGCTATAACGCTGGAATGCATCTGTGCCGATTGGTTGCTATAGCTGCTTCTGAGCTATGCAGGTGGAGCTGAGTAATTGTTCTAGAGATCACATGGCCCACAAAGCTGGAGAATATTTACTTCCGAGCTATGTGCAAAAAAATACCCCTGATACTCCTGCTTCTAACCATTCTGGATGACACGGTGCACTCGTTACACCACGGTGTTCCTTGTCAGGCAGTCATTTGATGATAGGATTAATGTATTTGAAAGACAGTGAAATTTGATCCTGATGTTCTAATAAATATTTACTGGAAAATGGAAATGTTACAACACTTCTGTGCCATGAGACCAATTTAGAAGTGGGAGGCAACTATAATGAGAAACTTCTGAATTCAAACCTTGGAAAAGTCTAAGTCACAGGGTATCACCCTGAATTTAACTCTGTCCAAAGGAGGGGTGAGCGTGAGATTCTCTGTTGGTGAGTGAATGTCCAAAAATAGTAGGAAGAGGGGAAAGAGTGGATTTCTTCCCTGTGTCAGGACACAACCCCAGGCTGTTTCATTTGTCTAATCTTTGGGCTTCTTACTTCAGTGTTCTCATAGGATGGAGAAGAGAAAGAAAGTCAAGGTTTGGAATTGAAGTGACAGTATCTAGGGTAAATTAGACATCCAGTTTCTGTGTAACAACGGCAGGGTTTAGAACATTCAAGAACTCTAAGTGGTGCTTATAGCAGACTTTGTCTTTACATGCTGAGCTTTCCTTCACTATTGTAGTTGAATGAGATCTATCCTTTTGAGGCAGGAATACAGTAAATAAGAGACTTGTTTTCTAATGTGTCCTAATGTGCCCATGTAGACATTGCTTATTGAGGACAGCACACATTGCTGTGCTAAGTTAGAAATGTCTGGTGTTAGTCTGATGCAGTCCCAGAATTCTTGTGACCCAGGGGAGGCACTGTCAATCAATCTGAGTGGTAGGCAAGATGAATCCATTTGCTGTCTTTTGGTTGTGTTGGCTGCTCCAGTCGTGTCAATCACATGGTCTTCCACTGCGGCTAGTTCTGTCCAAATTTCCTTGGCAAGTTTTCTCAGCTAGTTTCAACTTCATGGTTCTTGAATGTGATCTTCTAGTCCTCTCTCTGCTTTCATCGATGCCTGTTTACGTGAAGACTAAGATCTCATGCTGCTGTGTATCCTACTTAGTGCTAATCACATTGCCTTGTCCATGGAAAATTGGTCAATAACAGCTTTACTGGTGTTGACTGACCACAGGTAGGGATGCACAGTGAGATCTCTGTGATGGTGGTTTCATGTTGAGCTTATGGCTAAGGCAAGGATCAAATTGGTCCTTCTGATTCCCAGTGGGAGGCTGCCAGAAGTCTTGCAAGTTGAAGGAATGGAGAATGAGCCTTACTTCACTGGTTGGAGGAAGCCATTCTGTTCACTGCATAGCTATTGCATACCTGCCATATTCCTTGCATTGAACTAATGGTTGATGACACTAAGGTAATATGGCTCAGGTTATGCCTTCCCCCAAAGCTGCTCTGTGGTAGGGAAGAAAGTTGCATGGGAAGAAAGTTGCATAGAAAGGACAACTTACAGAAGACAACAGGAAAGTCAGAACAAATTCAGCGATAAGTAAGAGGGAAGAGGAAGGGTCTTGGGAGAAGTTCTGAATTCTCACCTGAATCTTCTTCTATTTAGTTTCTGAAGAACCGACTAGACCAGGACGCTACCAAACGCAAGCTCATGGAGATCGCCAACTATGTTGATAAGGTGAGACCAGGTGTGTACATGGTTGGAAGTATGCTGTCACCTCAGAGGAGTTATAGAACAGGGGATCCAGTGCCACCTGAGCTGCCTTCTGCGGATTGGCTGCCCCCAGCCCATTTAGAAAAGGGAATGAACAAGGCCTTGAGGGCCCAGGGTGACCGTGACAGTGCCCTGAGCCCTGTAGCCTTGAGCAAGTAACTCATCTTTGGGTTGCAGTTTTTGGAGTTTTCATTTACAAAATAGAAGAGTCAGCTTAAATAAATGATTTTCAATTATTTTAAGATTTTAATTTTTTAGGTTTTTTTCTGGTGGAAGCCCTTTTTTTTCTTGGAATGAAATCTAGTGTCAGTGTCCAATGTAAAAGTCAGATGACCACAACTGCTCTATGCCAAAACAGAGTTGAGCTGACAGAGCATTGCTCCCCCTTGCTCTCAACCACTTCTTGGAACCCCTGCAGAACCTAGGGGTAGAAAAACCTACTTTTAAAAGGTTTCCTTCTAGGCATAAATCTCTGGGAGTCCCTGATTTGGGAAAGAATTGAGTAGGTCAGGCTGAGAAAGCAATACAACTTTAATATTGTAAAATCGGGAAATTGGGGCCATTGGTAAATCCATCTTCAAGCTACTTATTGTTTCACAGGAAAACTGTGAGAATGCTTTCCCTGGGTCAAAACCTTTGACAACACAGTCTTTGGAAATATTCAAGCTTTCCAATGCTAGTAGAACAAAGTGGTTTGAATTTGGAAACATTTTGTGTATATGAAAGAGGTCATTTATTATAACAACCAGAAAATGCAACCTAGAATAACAATAGCTTCTTGGTGGGCTAGAAATGCATAGTGTTAAGAAGTAGATTTGCAGTGTGTTTTGGGTCACAAGTATCCTTGAGTGTGTGATAACATTAATTGTACAACTTAGAACACTCAGCCAATCAATTTTTTTTTCTTGAACACTAAAGGATGAAGAAGGAACTTATGATATATTTTTATGTGTATTAACAAGCAAATTTGGTTATGTTCTGAAGTCATCACGTGTGAAATTTTCTGCCTCATGTTTTTGTTCTGTCCTGGAAGGCTCTGGAAACAGATCAGTGACAATGATAGGTGAAAGTCAAACACTGGCATTTCCTGGAAGGAAGGACCCTGGGGACACTGTCCAGTACTCTCTCTAGCTCCCAAATCATCCAACAACAATATTTAAATGATCCCGCAACCCAAACACTCAACATCTGGTAAAGCAAGGAAAATTTATTTCCCTGGGAATGAGTGGAAGGTGGAACCTGCTGCCACCCCTGTGTCATCATCCATTGTTGTAGGGACACAGCAGGTGGAGGGCTTGGCTGAATGTCTCCACTGCGATTTCTCCAGATGCTGTTGATGACAAAACCAAGGGTGCTGAAGAAATGTGGAGAGAAGAGAGGACCCTCAGGAGACCTCAGCCCTTCCTCGAAGCCCAAGCCTTGCTGGCCCATCCTTTCTGTGAAGCAGGCTTGTTCTCTCTGTGGCAGCTGATGTTACTCCCTACTGAACAGGGGAAGGCACACCCACTCCTCCAATGCTTGCTGACCTAGCGACTTAAATGGAACAGTTGTTGAACTAAAACTGGAATGAACTGCCCTCATTTGCTGAATCATGAATCCAGTCCAAAATATTTTCCCTTAACTATGAAAAAGCCAAGATGCTTCCTTGAAAAACTCCCTGGTGGAACAAATTCAAGCTGGAACCTGAACTATTTATTTTCTGTAATGACTGACCTGGCTGAAAGCAGAAAAATTAAATTTTTCATTGAGATCAACTAATATTTTATTAAACCTGGGGGCAGGGGCATATATATCTGGATGTGTACAAACCCCAGCATGGGAAGAGAGCGGGGCTGGGCTTGGTGTTTCAATCAGGACCTCATCACTCGCTCCACCATCTTCCTGCAAGGACTTTGGGCAAGTTCCTTATTCTGTAAGCCCTGGTACTTGGTGCATAAAAAGTGGCACTGTGACTATCTGGCTGATAAAGTATCTGCCAATTTTGGATTAAGATGACATTTCCTGCCCTTGTGGTTTGTGCATGCATGGGTCTTTCTCCCATCCAAGTGTTAACCAGGCCCGACCCTGCTTAGCTTCCGAGATCAGATGAGATTGGGCGCATTCAGGGTGGTATGGCAGCAGGCATGGGTCTTTCTTATATTGACGTTGCAGGTGTGGTAGTTTCTAAGGCAGACTTGTGACTCACCCTTGTATCTACATCTTCTAGTGGCCTACCTTCAGAGAAGATGCCCCTTTGCCTGTGTACGTATGGGATGAAAGATTCCATGCCACACATGTCAGACGTCATGCTAGCCTAGGGTGCTTGCTCACAAGGTGAAACAGGCAAGTCTCCCCTACAGACTTTAAGGAACAGCATTCATCCTTTGTCAACAGGCATGCCCTGTGCATATTTGAGAACCACTTCTTAAAGTCACTCACATTAGCTTCTCTGAAAATATCACTTTCCCTTTGTGGGAAAAAGTACTGGACCACAGGCAGAAGGAAATCTTGTCTGTGAGTTCTGAACTCTTAGATTAGGAAGAGGCCGATAAGGCCCCAGGTAGTGTGGATTGCTCTTGTGACCTTCCTGTGTGTCCTTTCAGTTTTACCGGTCCTTGAATATCCGGATTGCTCTTGTGGGCTTGGAAGTGTGGACGCACGGGAATTTGTGTGAAGTCTCCGAGAATCCATACTCCACCCTTTGGTCCTTTCTTGGTTGGAGGCGCAAGCTGCTGGCCCAGAAGCACCATGACAATGCACAGTTAATCACGTAAGTGGCCTTCCTCCGAATAGCTTGCATTGGCCTTGGCCTCAAAACCTCTGCCCACTGTGCATGCACTCCGTTTGCCCCTTTCCCTCCCCAGGGCTGAGTGTTGGTTGTACAAAGTCATCATGGCTCCTTGTGGTCTTGACAATCAGGCATTTGTCAGGCATATTCATTATACCCAATACACCTTAAAAAATAGTCAGACCCAGTCCTAGCTCCAGGAAAAAATTGATCTTGACATGGTCAACCGAGTACCTAAAGACAATGGAGTATATATTGGGAACTGTCTGGTTGTTTTCCATGGGCTTCCATGAAACTTCTATAGGGTTCATCTTGATTTCTGAGCCCAGTGTCTGGGCTAATCTTCCAGCACAAGCACAGCAGAAGAGGGCCCCTTGGTTTGTCCTTCTTTAGGTTCCCATGGAGCTCAAGACAGAGTCTGAGATAACGCACATGGCCAAGTGCAGAGACTGTGCCTGGGTTGGATGGGATTTTCTTCAGTTCTGGAGGGACAAGAACAGACATTCATGGGGGTCATGTTAACACATGACAGTCTCTCAACAGCAAGCAATAGCTATTTGTTAGTGTTTTGAGGTAATTCTAAGAAAAGACACATAGATAATAAGACTATTTTTATTCTGTTTTCTCAGTATTGCCCTGAGTCAGTATAGTCATTTAAAATTTGTTTCCTTTAAAAGAAGCTGGAAAATAATGGTCCCACCGATCTAGGCTTTAAGTGGTTATTTCATGGCAGTGTGTCCACCTAAGAACCTTTGGTACATAAATAATATAATAAAAATATATATATAAATAAAAAAAAAAAGAACCTTTGGTTACCAGCCGATTCAGCCTGAGCTTCGGAAGCATAGTGTCCTTCTTAGGGTCAGAACTTATGTCCAGTTTTCCAGCAGAGCTTTCTCAAGAGTCCTGGCTAAGTTTATAAAATATCAAGTAGGGCTCCTGAGGTGGGCAAACGTTTGCCCCATAGGTGGGCAAACGTTTTGCACATTCGTTTATAACTTGTTTCTATGAATTCTGTCATGAATTCAGCAAATATTTATCAAGCACCCAGGTTCATGCTAGGTTTGAGTAATCCAGTACTCTTGACTTTCAATGATTTTCATGGTTTAGATAAGAAAACAAGCAAGGGGATAAACACTAGGTAAGGAATTTCTGTATACATGTTTGTGGCATGCACAATACTTGTATTTTATTTCTTCTCCCAACCCTGGGTCTGTACAGCTGAGAGAGGCCTGTGTTAAGTAGGGAGGAAATGTAACTGAGTATTAGCAGATTGGGGTCAGAGTTGCAAAACAGAGGCAGAAATGGGCCACCTTTGCACCCAGCTGCGCTTTGTGAGGCTCCTGATGTGACACATCTGTTTCCTTGGCCCCAGAGTGATGTGGGAATGAAGTATTAACCCACAGCTGCTGCTCTAATCTCCCCCCATTTCAAAACACATCCTAGAGCCAGGGATAGGGCAAGGGATCCTGGCCGATGGTGGAAGTGGGCATGATTCACTTCGGCATCAGAACCTGTGCCACCTTCCACCCCACCCCTCCTCTGACCTCTTGCTGTGCAGCAGGAATGGGATGCAGCTTGGCAAACCCTGCCCATTTCCTGCCATGGAATTGGCTGTGGGCCTATGGCACGGGGAACACTTGACCTTTGACTCTCCCTTTATGTTTCTTTGGAGCAGTAAGGGAGTAGATGAGAGGAAGGGAGAGGTGTGGCAACCTGGAAGTGGTCCAGTTGGCCTGAATACCAGTGTGTGTGTGGGGATATCAGTGGGGCCAGGAAAACCAGGGTGGCCACCCACTCCTGAGCACATTGCAACAACTCTTTCAAAATCTCTCACCCAAGTCGTCCTCGCCTTCCATCTTGCAGGGGCGTGTCCTTCCAAGGCACCACCATTGGCCTGGCCCCTCTCATGGCCATGTGCTCTGTGTACCAGTCTGGAGGTGTGAATATGGTGAGTCTCCGCCAACGTATTGGGGGCACAAGGAGGCAGTGTTTCCTGTGTCAGTTCCCTTATATCCTGGAGAGGTACACATGTTAAAGGGGAAAATGGAGGACAAATTCTTCTCTTTGATTTGTCCATAAAGAAAAATAATGGCCTGGAAATTCATCCATAGGCCAGACATGGTCTGTAACCTTAAGGAATTCAGGGACCATGTTCCTTTAAACATTTTATTTCCTAATAATGATGGTGGCTTTAGAACAAACACATGCCCAGTGACTAGTGGAGGGCTGCCAGGCTTGGCTAAGGAAAAGGTGGGGGCAAGGCAGAGCTATGCCCTTGACTTCATGCTGAACTCTCTGTGAGCAGGACCACTCTGATAACGCCATTGGTGTGGCTGCCACCATGGCCCACGAGATGGGCCACAACTTTGGCATGAGCCATGATTCTGCAGACTGCTGCTCCACCAGTGCCGCTGATGGTGGCTGCATCATGGCAGCTGCCACTGGGTGAGTTGGACAAGAGGGGTGAGGATAGGGAGGTGGGATGGGGAGTTAAATGTAGGTGCTGCTTGCATCTGGCCCCAGGGAGCTCTGGCATACCTCTGGTGGGGCCTTGGAGAGAATTGTGGTTTCCGTGACAAAGAGCCTGGCAAAGGACTGAGGAGGCAAGTGTGTGAAGGAGCACTAGGCTTCTGGTGGGAGGTTTGGTGTTGGTGGAAGCTTAGTTACACTTATTTTCTATGTTAGGGTCTTCAGCTATACAACTGGCCTGACCATAGGTATCTTTCTTCCTTCATGGATTTTTTTTTAAGATTTATTTATTTTATTACAAAGTCAGATATACAGAGAGGAGGAGAGACAGAGAGGAAGATCTTCCGTCCGATGATTCACTCCCCAAGTGAGCCACAACGGCCGGTCTGCGCCGATCCGAAGCCGGGAACTTCTTCCGGGTCTCCCACGCGGGTGCAGGGTCCCAAAGCTTTGGGCCGTCCTCAACTGCTTTCCCAGGACACAGGCAGGGAGCTGGATGGGAAGTGGAGCTGCCGGGATTAGAACCGGCGCCCATATGGGATCCCGGGGCGCGTTGAAGGTGAGGACTTTAGCAGCTAGGCCACACCGCCGGGCCCCCTTCATGGATTTTTTTTTTTTAATTTTTATTCATTAATTACATTGTATTATGTGACACAGTTTCATAGGTACTGGGATTTTCCCCACCCCTCCCCAAGCCCTCCCCCCCCCCATGGATTTTTAATGAGGATCTACCTTGATTACATTCACAATCCAGTGGTCTTTTCATCACAAAGGAATTTGATCAGTGTTTGAAAGATCTGGGGTAGTTTGCAGAAGGGACCATTCACATACTCTAAAGGGGTTCTGTAAGGAATTTGCAGACTTTGTCACCTATTAAGAATCAAGGACTGGGCAGCTGCGTCTTCCTATAGATATGACAGATTTTTACAATCAGAATTTTAGGGTTTCTTGAAAGGACTAAACCTCTTAAGTTTGGATTAGGGCAGCAGCAGTCACTGAGTTCTTTTAGGACCTGTCTGACTTCCTGGAAGGCATCGTGGTAGGACCTGATTGGTGTTGTCTCACTTCAAACTTTCAGGCCTGCTTATGCTACATAGAGAATGATGTTTCTATGGCTTGAACAAGAAATCCAGTATCCAGTGTTTGCTCATCAGTTCTCAACTGTGACACAGGAAAAATGATATGGGTTTTAACTTTTTTTTTTATAGAAAAACGTATTTTATTTATTTGAAAGGCAGAATTATATTGCTTCTCGGCCTCTTGGCTAAGACCAAGTGTAAAAAGGTAGAGTTGTAGAGTGAGGGAAAGACCGGAGTTTATCTGGGTCTTCACTGTGGGTGCAGTGGCTCCAGCTCCTGGGTCGTCCTCTGCTGTTTTGCTCAGGCACATAAGCAGGGATCTGGATCAGAAGTGGAGCAGCCAAGACTGATGCCCATTTGGCAAGTGGCAGCTCAGCTTGCTACTTCACAGTCCCTGCCCCAGAACTTGATAAGAAGGATGTGATTCTGTGGGTCATGGGCAAATCCCTATAAGCCCATGGTTAATTTCACTGCTTTCTCTCCCAATCTAAAAAAGTATATGAGAGTTATGTGCGTTACTACATCAATTTGTTTTAAATTATTCACAAATTTTAGTGGTTAATAATTATGAGCAACAAATTCATTATGTTGTGCCCTCCAGTTTTAATTAGAGAAAGACGAACCAAGCTCATCAGCTGTTTAATTCTCCCAGATGCCCACAGTGGTCAGGACTGGGCCGGCTGGAAGCTAGGAGCCAGGAACTCAATCCAGTTTTTCACGCTGGTGCAAGAAATCTAGTTCACCTGTCCTCCAAGGTTCTGCGTGAGCAGGAAACTGCTGCTAGGATTTGGAGCTAAGTGTCAAGCCCAGGTATGCTAATGTCGGACTTGGGCTTCTGAACTGGTGTTTTAACCAGTAGGCCAATGCCCATCTTACCCTCCACTGTTTACCCTTAGTTAGTTCGCAAAATTGTGATAAAGAGTATGCATTTGTGAGTTGGCTGGTTGATTTTGGAATACCTTCTTCATCCTGAGAACAGGCATCAGATCATCATTGGCTCATAAAGAAATTAAATCCATAATTTTGGCCTTTCTCCAACCTGGATCTCTGTTGCAAGAGAATATCTCTCTGATACCAGCTTTAAAAATTTGGGTTGGTTCTATGCACTTCCAAGGCTCAAAAAGTCTATTAAAGCAATCATAAATCTTTAGTTACTACAACACTATCATGTGAGTAGTAGAAATTGCTGCTTCTGGGGCCAGCAGTGTGGTGGGTTAAGCTGCTGCCTGCAGGACCAGCATCCCATATAGGTGCCAGACCTGTTCGTTCACTTCCAATCCAGCTCCCTGCTAAACTCCCGTAAAAGCTGTGGAAGATGGCCCGAGTGCTTCGGCCCTTACTTTCACATCAGAGACCTAGAAGAAGTTCCAGCTCCTGGCTCTGGCCTGGCCCAGTCCCAGCCATTGCTGATATTTGAGGAATGAACCAATGGATGGAAGATCCCTCTCTCTCTCCCTCTGTAACTCTTTCAAATAAATAAAATAAATCTTCAAAAATTAGAAAATAAATTACTGTTTCTGATTCTCAAATATATTTTTCATGCAGCATGATAAAAATAAAACCTCATGGTGTAGTTAATATGTTGTAATTGTGATTGGAAAAAAAAATCTAAGTTAATGAATTGCTGAATGTTTTAAGGTGGCTGAACATATGCATGGGTCTGGGAGGTCAGTGTTCAGATGGAACAGCCTCCTGTGTAGCACAGTTGATCACCCTCTGACTGCTGGAGGCTCAGAAATCCCAACTAATGCCAACCCTGTTTCCTGCCAGACACCCTTTTCCAAGAGTGTTCAATGGCTGTAACAAGAAGGAGCTGGACAGGTATCTGCAGTCAGGCGGTGGAATGTGTCTCTCCAACATGCCTGACACCAGGACGCTCTATGGAGGCCGGAGGTGTGGAAATGGGTACCTGGAAGATGGGGAAGAGTGTGACTGTGGTGACGAGGAGGTAAGTGCTACAGTGGTGCTAGTGAGAGGAAGATTTGTATTGACTTCAAAGGTTTAGGTCAAAAGTGATACAATGGAAAATCTCCCAGTCCCAGGTGTCTTCTACGCCTGACTGTCAAAGACCCCACCACATACCAGATGTGGGGAGGAAGCCTTCCAGGTGGACAGTGTCAGCACCATCTCCCAGTTGTGGTCAGCACTGTTTGTCAGTAAGATCATGGAACGTTGTGCTGAAACCATGATCATGAGGCATGGTGGCTCTGTCTTCCCCAGTAAAACCACAGATGGCCTCTTTGGCTCTCCCAGCTGCACAGAATTCGTTTTGGAAGCCACACAGCCGGAAACACGAACTTGAACTTGGGCCATCTGAGGGTGCTTGAAATAACAAGCTCACGTTGTTGGGCCTGGAGACAGGGTAACTGAAAGGGGCTGTAGGAAGCGCTGTCATCAGGAAAGGGCTGCAGAGGCAAGCAGAGCTGTTTGTGGATGAGCTCTTTCCTTCCCTCTGATCTCCAAAGTGAGAGTGAAAGGGCACACAGCACGGCTCTGCCGTTTTTAACAGCTGCATGTTACTGTGCAAAAAGCAGAACTGGATTGTTTCATTTTTGCTAAAAAAAAAAAAACACATGGCAGTGAATGAGAGGGGTGAGACTGAATGTACAAGGGAAGTAAAATATAATTAAAAGATAATGTGGGAGTGAGGGTTTGGCCTGGCAGTTAAGACAGGATGCCTGTATCTCGTATCAGGGTATCTAGATTCAAAGGCTGGCTCCCACTTCCAATTCCAGTTTCTGTTCATGTGTACACTAAGAGGTGGCAGGTGAGGGCTCAGGTAGTCAGATCCTTGATACCTGTGTGGGAGGCCTGAATTGATTTTCCAGCTCCTGGTTCCAGGCTGGCCTAATCCTGGCCATTGTATAAGCCGTGGATGGGAGCTTGTCTGTCTCTCTGTGTGTCAACAAAGGTGATGTTTATTTCCCATGAACTTTCTGAAGCTCCTTTGAAGATGTGAAGGAAAATTTTGACTTTATAATCTTCTCACATCATGATTTATGTCTAGTGCCATGTACCTTTCCGAATAGAACAAGGGTTAAAGATGCTAGCACCTCTACCCTCATGAGCTAAAGAGGGACTGTGTGAGTGTGGAGGGCCAGCAGGTGAGGTTGACCAGCGTGGGTTTGGCCAGTTGTCCTTTATTCCCAGCAGCTGCCTGGTCAGCAGATGCTGAATGTGGACTTTTTGAAATAGGTGGCAAGGATTGGACAGATGGCCAAGGTAGACATAGTTGCTATCCTTTGGAGGCTTATAATCTAGCAGTGGAACCCTGCATTGACCAAACCACTGCCAAAGTGTAGGATTACAGTGAATGGCAAGTGCTGGAAGGGCAGATGAATAGATACAATATGAAAGGAAGTTGCTCAGCGGCAAGGCTCGGGCACAGGGGGAGAAGGTTCATTTCAGGGAAGAGGGAGCACTTGTCTTGAGGTGAGAAGAAATACATTAGAAGAGCACATGCCCTGGCCCAGGGTAGTGAGAGGAAAATACTCTTGTCCCTTCTTATAGGACACATAAAGCAGACACATCTGATTAGGAGGTGGGATATGTCTTCCCAACATGCCAGACTCTCAGACAGTTACGATGATGACATGGTCAATAAACATGGAGGGACCCCAAGCCGATATGACATGAATTCAGCCATTGTGTCCTGGCCAGTCCCTAGAAATGAGGACATTGTTACCTGACAAGGTCCTTGTGCATTGTCAAGAAATGCTTTATGGGCAGGGCTGTGAACGTTGTAGGAGCGTGATGAGGACACTCAGTCATCAGGGCGTCTCCTAGTCTCAGAATTACTGTCAGCCAGTTGGGACTTGAGGATCAGGAAACAAGAGGGGGAGAGTTAGGGACCCCTAGGGACCTTTGTCTCCTGAAAGAGCGAGACCAGGGAGATGTAGGAAGGGTGGCAGGTGGAGAAAGAAGTCTGAGGTAAAAGGTCAGGCGTGGACACAAAGAGTTCCGACCCTTTGCTGTGGAGTGGTGAGACCTGGGGTGTGTGTGGGCTGTGAGGGTTGGCAGCAATGGAAGACGAACTTCCTGGATGTCACTGAGGATAAGAAAAACAGATTGTACATTTCCCTGTGATGTAATACTGTGTGAAAAGTTCAGATGACTTGTTCTATTCAGTTAAAAAACAGTGTGGATATTGTAATGTTGTCTAGTAAGTGTAAAAGGTGTGTGTATGTTGTGTGGGAACACCCACTCTCTGTAGTTGTGTGAGCTGTGGGGTGCTGAGGATTGAGTACATGTGTATTTTCTCTAATAAATACCCTTTGCCTTAGTGATAAAGCCGTCAAGTGATTGTTTTTGTTTTGTTTTGTTTTGTTTTGTTTTGTTTTGTTTTGTTTTGTTTTGTTTTTGGCAAGGGGCTCCGGGGAGTGTGTTGGGCAGGGTTGGGGATGGGCCTTTCTCCCTTGTGTCCAGCTTATGCTGGCTCCATTGCCTTCCCAGGAATGCAACAACCCCTGCTGCAATGCCTCTAACTGCACCCTGAGGGAAGGTGCTGAGTGTGCCCATGGCTCCTGCTGTGACCAATGTAAGGTAAGTGGCCCTTTTCCCCAGCTTTGGGCTGTGCCCTGAGGACTGAGGGGACAAAAGGAAGCAGAAAAACTTAATTCTAATTGGCATAAGACTAGTTATAATTTTTTTTAGAAATCACATCTAAAATGCAGTTAGACTTCATTGTAACATTAGTGATATGTTTAATCGTGGAATCGTTGCTGGGGACCTTATGTAATAATATGCATGTATAATTGTGCCTGTATCACAGGAACAAGTATATGTAGGCATGTGTAGATTACATATGTGCTTGTTTACACATGTAAGTAAGTAAGTAAACCTATTTAATATAGGTTTTCTTGAATGAATGGCCGTAAAGTGGCCTCCAGGGCCTGTCTGAAAACCCCTCTCCTGGAAGGACCTCTATAGGATATGTAGAGTCACCTGGGAGCTCCTAGGCTGAGGACAGGGAGGGACTCATCCTCAAATGGAGAACTCAACACGCCACCTGATTTGACACAATGACCCCCAAGGAGGTGGAGCTAAGGTCACTCCTTCCCATCTTGGTCCAAGGCCTACGAGTAAGCACCAAGTGTGTTCAGTTCAGTCCTAGGAGTTCAGGTTAGAAATCCTCAGAAAGGACTCCCTGTTATCTGAGACCTTGGCTCTGAGTCCTGGTCATGTGACTTTGGGTCACTTATGAGCCATCTGAGCTGATGTTCTTCATCTTTAAAAGTGGGGTTGTGTTAGTACCACTGGGCTCTTGTGGAGGCTGGAAGACTCAAGTGAGTTCTCAGCTTTTACTTTTCACCAGAGAGATGCTATTGATTGAGTTATTTGATCTGTGAAGTGAGGAAATAGCATTGTCTGTCTCGTAGTTAATGTGAAGATCACATGGGATAGTATTTGTGCCATACTCTGCCCAGTGCCTAGCTCAATGTCAGCAAGTATTGTTGCTGAAGTGCTTTATACATTCACAGATGATACATGAATTTATATGTGTGTGTCTTTGTGTGTATTGGACCTTTGTCCACTGCCACTTATGACCCACGGTACTTTGGATACATTGTTCAACCTGTTTAGGTTTCATCATCTGTTACACGGGGAGAATTGTATTACATGAGACCATCATGAAAAGCAAGTGAAATTGTACTGGGCTGTGCAGTGGGAGCTATGTAAAGGTTAGCAGTTATTACTTAAGCATGTAGAAAAGTGTTGCACAAATGTTATTTCTTAATTGCTTCTTGATATAGTTACAAAGAAGAAGTGAGTTAGCATTTGTGAAAGGCCCTTCAAAAGTCTTGAATCACCGTTAGTATTGGAAGATTGATGATGTCTTGAGCTAATGAGGTCATGTAGAAAGTGCTGATTAGTGATGGAAATGGATAATTCTGCTCCATGAGAATGATGCTAAGAAGCCCTTGGCTGATAGGGTTGAGGTGAGATGGGATGTCTAACTGTTTCTTCTGTCTCATTCTTTGGCTCAGCTTTTGGCTCCTGGCACCCTGTGTCGTGAGCAGGCCCGGCAGTGTGACCTCCCAGAGTTCTGCACGGGCAAGTCTCCCCACTGCCCCACCAACTTCTACCAGATGGATGGCACCCCCTGCGAAGGTGGCCAGGCCTACTGCTACAACGGCATGTGCCTCACCTACCAGGAGCAGTGCCAGCAGCTGTGGGGTCCTGGTAAGGGCTCTCCTGGGGAGCATAGCCCACTCCCCCTGCCCCAATTCCAGTCCAGCTTCCCTGGGAGGCACCTGTCAGAGCAGCTTTAATACATCATCTCTAGATACTGCCCCTTTCCTTTGCTTACTTTGTGCACATATTCAGGGGAAGACAGTGGGCAATGTTCTTCCCAGTCCCTTAAAACTTTCAATTCTCAAAGTGGGCAAATGGGTAAGAATAATCCAAAAGAGAGGAAACAGAGCTCAGAGACATGCAAGCAAATGTAAATGCAAATGACTTTTATGCTGTGAAAAGATGTTTAAGCTCTGTCTTAGTAAAAGAAAGCAAATTTTAACCACTGTATTAGATGTATCACATTGCAGAGATTAAAAGTGTGGTGATATGTGGCAGCAACGACAGTATAATGCTGTGGAGAGTGAGGAAGCAATTTGGAGAGACTGAAAAATTGTTTTGAAAGATTTATTTATTTTGAAAGTCAGCATAGCATGCAACAATTAAGACTAACCCCTTTCCCTCATACCAAGTGTAAGTTCCCAATAAGCAATAAAGCTAATGTAAGCATTTTTCTAAGGATTGCTCTTAATAAAGATACGGCTATGGAGTAGTACCCAGATGGGGAGAAGAGGCTGAGTGTGCCCTCCCCCAAACATTTTCAACTTGTTGATTTTACCAAAGCCTTGCCCCCTGGGCTCCTGCCAGGCTAGTGCCCTGACAACTGTGCTTCTTGCCCTCCCAGGAGCCCGGCCTGCCCCTGATGTCTGCTTTGAGAGGGTGAATGTGGCAGGAGACACCTTTGGAAACTGTGGGAAGGACATGAATGGCCAGCACAAGAAGTGCAACATGAGGTAATGACCACAGGGAGACCCCATAGAATGAGAGGGAAACCGCCCAGCATAGCATGGCTGGTCCCAGTCCTGGGCCTTCACGTAAATCAGTTGGAGGCAGTCATCTGTTCTGGCCTGTTGTTTGACAATGCACCATTCAGCCTTAAGGAAGTTAGGGGGAGGGTGTGGGTGGCAAAGCTTCCTAGAAAGCTAATCAGGCTTCCTTTTAAGATTGTCTTACAGTAGGGGCAGAGAGCAGAATTTCTTCAGAATGCTAATTAGGCCCTCATCTGAATAACCCACCATTCTAAGTAACCATTCATCTATCCATCCACTCAGTCATCTGTCCATCCATACAGTCATCTATCCGTCCATCCATCCTTCCATCTTTCCACTGTTTGCTGAGTGTTTACCATCTACAAGGTACTGACGGCAACAAACTTAATTAGCATTACCAAGTGGTTATGAGACTGTAGAGATAGCCACCTTACCCAACTTAGTGGACTGCATGGTTTCCTGAAGGAAATTATACTTGCATTGAGATCTGGAATAGTTACCTGGGTGAATGGGGTGGGTGATTTAATACTCATGCATAGGAAGGTATTCTAGGCAGAGAGATGTTGGGAAAAACTGGTTACTGGAAAAATAAGAACAGTTTTTTACAGTCAAAGTAAAAGGTTGGTATGCAATGGGGAGGAACCTTGGAGCAATGAGCCTGGATAGTTAAGCACAGGCCAGACTGTGAAAGGCCTTGGATACATGGCTGGCAGAGTTTGGATTTTCACTAGAGAGCAGCCTGAATATTGGATTCCTAGGAGTAAGACTGATGCCAGGGAAATCAGTTTCTTACAGTTTAAGTATGAGAGAATGCATTCTGAGTTCAAGTAGACACTAGGGTTATTAAAAAAAATTTTTTTTTAAGGGATGTAGGGTGTGGTTAAAAGAGAAGTTTAAGAGAAAGCATTTGATGCAGTGTTTAAGATGCTGCTTGGGATACCTGCATCCTACTTGGAATGCCAGTCCAGCTTCCTGATAATGCATACCCAGGAAGCAGCTGATGGTAGCTGAAGTACTTGTATCCCTGCTACCTTTGTGTGAGACTTGGATGGAGTTCCAGGCCTGGCCCAACTCTGACTGTTGTTAGGCAGTTGGGAAATGAATCAGCAGATGGAAGATCTCTCATGTCTCTATTTTTCTGCCTTTTCAATAAATTGAAAATGAAATTAATATTTTAAAAGATAAGGTTATTTTAGTGGAAAAAATTGAAATCCATACAGATTTACATGAACTTTTTGAAACAAGATAAACTTATATTTTAATTCCATTTTTCCACAAATTTCTCGAGTCTGCACATAGAGGATAGAACACTGACAGGGCTTGAGAATTGCCTGAGCCTGGGAGCAAGGAAGAACATGGAGTTGGAGGTGATCCCATGCCCTGTCCACAGCACCCTGAGGGATAGCTGTGCCAAGTACCTGAGGAGACAGATTTCTCAAGCTAAGCAATGTCCTTGAAGAATGGACTTCCTGAGGACAGTCTTGCTTGTGCAGGGACAAAGGGTCTGTTCCCATCCCTGGGCCACAGGGTCTCCTTTGGGGGAGCCCGTAGGGCAAAGAATGTGCCCCAGTCCTTCATTCTACCTCACTCAAGGCAAGAAAGGCTGAAATTCTGCAGTGTTCCACTTCTTCCCTTGCCCCTCACTTCACCTACTTGCCTCCTTCTCTGTTGGGTCGGTCCAGAGATGCCAAGTGTGGGAAGATCCAGTGTCAGAGCTCCGAGGCCCGGCCGTTGGAGTCCAACGCGGTGTCCATCGACACCACCATCAACATGAATGGGAGGCAGATCCGATGCCGGGGCACCCATGTCTACCGAGGTCCCGAGGAGGAGAGTGACATGCTGGACCCAGGCTTGGTGATGACAGGGACCAAGTGTGGCTACAACCATGTGAGTCCCTTCCCTTACATTCTCTCAGTAGCCAGGATGTAGAGAGGATCAGTAGGGACATGTGAACTCTGGAAGGGGAGCACTTCAGCACCAATCCCCAGCCCCACCATTGCTTGAGCCTCTTCAAAGCTGGTAAGGTAGCAGGTACCACTTATAGAAGTACTCTAAAGATTAAGATGAGCTAATCAGTGTAGTATCGCTTTCATTCTCATTGATTATGATATGAGTTTAAAAGGGAGTATGGGCCTAGGAAGCCTGGGGAAAATAATATCAACCATTTCATAGATTTAATTATGGCAATAAAATTAGGGAGAGCGTAGGAAGTGCTTGGTGTTGTACTTGTATGCCATAGGCTACTATCATCATGGTTATTTTTAGATATTAAAATTAGCATGCATTTGCAATATGCAATTAACGTGTAATTAGCATAATATATAATGGCATGCTATATTATGTGGTAACTCACTGAATATATTGCTTCCTTTCTGCTTAATAGCAGAAGCAATTGTAAAATTTAGCTAAGTACTAGCTTCCTAGACTGTTGGCTGTTTTCTACTATAACTAACCTGAAGCTGGCTGCTTTTGAGGCCCTCGAATGTTCTAAGTGCAGAACCTGACCTCTTGCTCCTGTTGAACTGATGCCTGTGCTTCCTCCTCACACAGATCTGCTTTGAGGGACAGTGCCGGAACACCTCGTTTTTTGAGACCGAGGGCTGCGGGAAGAAGTGCAATGGCCACGGGGTATGTGTCTGGCTTCCCACCCCACCCGTTACTGCCTGCACTGGGTCCTGTGGGAGGCGGAAGCTCTTCAGGTGTGGACACCTCTGCTTTCCCCTTCTCTAGGTCTGCAACAACAACCAGAACTGCCACTGCTTCCGTGGCTGGGCCCCGCCATTCTGCAACACACCGGGCCAGGGCGGCAGCATCGACAGTGGGCCCATGCCCTCCGAAAGTGAGTGTCGCTAAAAGATGTGGGCATGAATGCAGGGGACTCATTGCTAAGTATCGTCATGAAGTCACCTTCATTACCTTGCCTTTGTGAACACTCTAAAGAGTGGCCAAGTAGGAAGAGTGACTGAGGCTTAGTGGCTCCTCTCCCCTTTCCGTGAAGGAGTGCGCACCTACTTGGTAGAGTGAGACATTAAGAAAACTAGGTGTCCATTGCTCCCATCTGTTCAGAGGGTTGAAATGGCAACCAGTCCCTTTACACACTTAAATATAATCATAAACGCAGAGTACCTTCCAGTGGTTTCAGTTTACTTGGATGAACAAAGGTTAAACTGGGGAACCAGGTACTCAGAAAAGTTTTACCTTTTTTTTTTTTTTTCGCTTTGTTTTGTGTTTTGGTGGAAATCGCAGAGGTTCTAGGCTGGTAGTTTCCAAACTTAGCAAAGTACTTAAAAAAAAAACTCTTTTAAGGAAGAAACCCCAGATAAAAGTATGAAACAGATAAAATAGAAACAGATAAAATATGAAACAGATGAAAGTAGCACTTCATGAGTGTGAATATATTTTGTATAGTTTGTGAGAATATTGGGGCAGTCCTGATGAAGCCAAGTGTAAGAGGACAGCTTGCGGGTGAGAGCTGTAGGCTTAAATCAGTCTGAGTCTCTTGGTGTTTGTTGCTTTGTGTCTAGAAAAACCATGGCTCAGGCTGCAAACTAGAAACTCCTGGTGGTGGAGCCTGGGTACTTGCCTTGGAAGAGCGCATCTTCTGTTAAACAGAAGTGGCTGCAGAAACTTTCTATTATAAGCGCTGTGCTTAGTGACCTGGCTGTTGAAGCTAAGATTAGTAGTTTCCCTATATATGTAATGTTTGTCTTAACTAGAATTTGTGAGTTAAAATAAGTCATACAGAATGCAGTGCAGTGAAATACCTGAATCAGGCATACTTTGTTGGGAGTCTCACTCTGCTGTCTGACTGCTTCTGAATGTCTTTCTGGGCTTCTTTTTCTGCAAGGTGTTGCCCCTGTGGTAGCCGGAGTGGTGGTAGCCATCATTGTCCTGGTGGTCCTTGTGCTGATGTACTGCTACTGTAAACAGAACCACAAACTGGACCGTCTCAAGCCTTCAGCCCTCCCTTCCAAATTGAGGCAACAGTTCAGGTATGAAGGACTTGTGGTCCACTTGTGCATCATAAAGCTCTCTAAGCAGTGCCTGGTGACAGTTGTTGTTCGTCTGTCTTTGGGGAAGATAAATGCAAGCTCCACGCCACTTCTTCCCTTTCTATCATGCCATATGTCCATGGCCGTTATTACCAGTTACTCTGAGTATTCTCTGCTGAGCTTGGTCATGACTTTCAAGTCCTTCTCAGCAGAATGCCCATAAAAATATAATTAGCATAGAAATAAAACCTATTTACCATCTAATTGATTTGTGACCTCCCAGTTTATTACTTATTTATTTACTTAAGAAACAAAGTTCATATGTGCTTGCTCACTTTCCAAACGCCTGGACAAGGGACAAGATTGAATAAGGACAAAAACTGGGAGCTGTGAACTCGTTTCAGATCTCCTTGTGGATGGAGGAGACCCAGCTACCTGAGCCATCACCTGCTGCCTCCCAGGATCTGCATTGGCAGGAAGCTAGGGTCAGGAGCTGGAGCTGGAACTGGGAATCCAGCCCAGGCATTCTGATGTGGGCTATGGCCATTTTAACTGCCGGGTCCAGAGTCCTCTTCGTGTTCTCGCCTGTTAAAGAGCAGGATACTGAGGCAGGACTAGTCCAGACTGACCACTCGATGATCAGAGCCAATTCAAAGCAGACTAAGCTTTTTTTCTCCAGGCACTCATCTGTTTGGATAGTGAAGATGTAGTCTCTGAATTCCCCATTAAATTACACTTATTCCAGAAGGGATTTGCAATTCCAAGACCATCTGCATCAACACCTGAGGGGGTTGGTTGATGACTGGTGGCAATCTTTTGCAGCTCCTTAGTGGAGAAGGTCTCAAGAGGGTGACCAGAGGTACCGATAAGTTCTGTTGTGCAAGGCCGATGTTCTTTCCTGGGGAGTTTTCCATTGGCCACACTTAAGTGCCCACAGCTAGGTGGGCGGCATTTGCGAAAGCCAGGGCTGACTAGGAGAGGATTGCTCTGCTTTCATCTGACTGGCCACTCAGTCACAGACCCTGGCTGAACATCCTCCCTTCTTCCCCTTCCCTACTTCTTGTTGCCAGTTGTCCCTTCAGAGTGTCTCAGAACGGTGGTACAGGCCATGCTAACCCAACTTTCAAGCTGCAGACACCCCAGGGCAGGAGGAAGGTAAGGGCTCTTTGCCACTGACTTTAACTGCTTTTCCTTTAACACTTAGGGCCCTGCAGAGTTTCCCCAAGAGCCTCTCTAGGCTGATACAGGCCAAGACAAGCCATTTGATTGGCTTGAGACACATGTATGATGGCCCCTAACGACTTGAAAGGCTTCTGTTGATCTCTTAGGTCCCAGGGGAGGCTAACGGGCTGTCCTTGGGAATCTGGTCATCTTCATGAAACAGGGCACCCCATAGGATGTTAAATGCATTGAGAATTCCAGGGTCTCAGGCATTCCTTGTCTTGTAAATGCAGGTGACTAACACCCCTGAAACCTTGCGGAAGCCCTCCCAACCTCCTCCGCGGCCCCCTCCAGATTATCTACATGGTGGATCTCCTCCTGCACCATTTCCAGCTCATCTGAGCAGGGCTCCTAGGAACTCCCCGGGGGCCACAAGTCAAGTAGAAAGAAAAGAGTCATCCAGGAAGCCTCCCCCAAGTCGTCCAGTGCCACCTGCACCAACGTGCATCCTCTCCCAGGTAAGTGGGTTCTCAGTAATGTTGGGACTGGGAGCATTGCTTGTCAGGGTCCCCACAATGGGTAACATTGGAGACTGGGAAGACAGAAGCTATGTCATGAGCTGCCTGTGATTTTTGCTTTCTGGTGAACACAGAAGATAACGCAAGGTTAGAATATTATGCATGGCCAAAAACTTCCCGGGCAGCCTCTAGTCACGGGATATTTCTATCATGATTGGCATGATTGATGACAAGCCACTATCCACCTGCCAGCCCAGATTACCTGCTTTTACTTCCATGGGCCCTTGTCTACCATTAGGTTTTCGCAGATATTTCTGTTCTGCCCTGTGCATTCCCCTGCCTTTGTGGGGCCGGCTTATGTTTGTCCTCACACCTACTCAGATGCACATGTCCTTGTACAAATGCTCTCTCTGTTCCACCGTGCAAGTCTTAGTTCAATGCCATTGTCCTTTCTCACAGAACTTATTTCATGAAGTGGTACCCATTGCTATCTCCCACCCTTCAGAAAGTCATAATGAGAGGGTGCTCTTATGCCTTCCTTATCCAGGGCAGCTTAAGAAGCAGAGGCCTGTGGGGAGTGAGAGTAGGGTCAGAACCCCCTAAGAAGCAACGTTTAATGCTCTGAAGGCCCCAGCCCTGCCCTGTGGCAGAAGCTCCCCCAGTGCAGTGCAGATACAGGTGTTTCCGGGGTGGTAGCTAGGCATGCTGCCTTCTGGAACCATCTTGTGGTTTTGGCTGTGACCCATCAAGCAAGACTGCTCTTCTGGTTGTGGTCCAGAGGGCCGTACAGGGCCCAGGCTGCCTTATTCTACAACCAGAGGGTTGACTGCAAGCTTTGGAGGGTCCATAACGGGGTGGTGTGAGAGTTTGGCCACGCTGAAAGGATCACTTCTGGCTCCATGCTGTGAAACTGCTTTGTTCCCATTTTTCTTGTGTGAGAATGGGAAAGGATGGGAAAATCCATGCCAAAAGGGAGGTGGAGGAGAGAGAGGAGAATGTGGGAGGAAGGCAGAAAGCAACAGGCAGGAGGAGGGGCGAGAGACAAGGATGCAGGGTGTGTTAATATGGTAGGCAGCCATCAACTGAATGCCACAGCCCAGGGGGCTTCAACAAACACTCCTGGAGGCTTTAAGTCCAAGGTCAAGGTGCCAGCAGGATTCCTCCTGAGGTCCTTGGCTCTGGCTGTGTCCTGAGCTGCTCTGCTCCCTGTCCTCATGTATCACTCATGCCTCGGTGTGTGTCCCAGTTTCCTCCAGACTGGATCAGGGCCCGTGCTCCTGGCCTCCTCTTTAACTCAGTCACCCCTCTGAAGACCTCATCTCTAAATATGGTCACATTCTGAGGTGCCGAGGATTAAGGCTTCAGCATAAGAATTTGTTTTCATAGGGGGAGGTGCACAGTTCTGCTCTAGATGAGAGAGAGTGGGTGGAAGAGAGAAGAGAGGCACTATATCAGGATGGGTGGGGGGTAGGAGAACAAATATGCCGAAGAAGAACAAACACATGGAGGGGAGCAGTGTACTAAGACCATTGTTCCCCAAACCCACACGGGGGGGCTTGTTCTGAGAACACAGAGCCAGTGCCACCCAAGATGTGAGTACCTGCGTGACGTGTTAGGGACAGCAGGAACCCACAGCACGGGGCATCATCTGCTGCCTTGTTCCCACTGTCCCAGCTGCTGCTGGCAAGGGTGCGCCAAGGCAGTGCTAGGTGGCCCCACCCCTATCCCAAGCCATCACAGCTTCCCTGAGCCTTGGGGGACCAGACAAGGCTGTTTTGCAAGGCAGGCAGTGAGTAGCTGCTGCCGCAAGGCAACGCTACAGGGTCAAGAACAGAGCAGCCTCTCTGTTCTCCGAACCCATTCCAAGCAGTGTGTCATTGCTGCCCGCACTTATCACCAAGGTAGCTGAGGCCCACAGCTTGTAAGAGGAGGAGCCAGGTCTTGAACTTGGGTATCACCCAGCAGAGTGAGACCCCCTCCTGCCCTGGGTGGTACTTACCACCCAGAGCCTGCAGCCTGACCTCCCAGCCAGTGGACCACCCTAGGAGGAAGCAGGGGAGGCCATGGAACCTCTTCTGCCCTTCCCACACACGTGTGAGCTTCTACTCTGTGCAAACCACACTTTGTGTTGGAGAAGTGACTCAGAACCTGAGTTACAACAGGTGCCATGTGCTGGGAGGGAGTAGCTTGGGGACTCAGAAAAAGTAATTGGGGCAAGGGGTGGGAGTGGGGACATCTGGAAGGTGTCCCTAAAGAAGTGGCAATTGCGTCAAAACATGAAGGAAGAAAAGATTCCTCCAGGCTCAGGAACCCGGCCTGGAGGCTCTGTGATGGGAGAGATTGCTGAAGCCTGAAGGAACCCAAGTGTCTGTGTGCCTGGGGCCCACAAAGCTGTGAGGTGATGTTGGAGAGCCAGAGCAGGGTCGGGGGCACCTGTGCCCAGGCCACAAAGCCCTATGCTAAGGCCTGGGCCTGGTGCGGTGGGAAGGGGACAGTAGTGGCGGTAAAGGGATATTTGTCAAGGACGAGGCTCATTCTCTGGGCTGCCTTTAGGCAGCAGAGGGATGTGGTCCCACAAGGGTCTCCGATGCCTCTGGGGCTGTTAAGCTCCTGATGCTTGACCTGGTGGGATTTCACAGCATCTTCACTTTGCGGGAATTCATCAGGTTGAAACTTGATGGACTTATTCACCTTTTCACATAAATTTCAGTAAGATATGATACTTGATGAAAAGACAGACTCTTGTGGCAAATAGATGGGCCGTTTAGAAGGCCTCAGCATTGTTCTGAAGAGATGATAGTAGCCAGAGCACATGAGGGCAGAGTGATGGAGGGGAGCCCTGAGAAATGGGCAGAGGGACGGTAGACAGGACCTGAGGACCCAGGGCCAGCAGGGCCTTGCAGAGAGGACATCCTGGGATGTTGCTGGTGCAGCCTCTCTCTTGCCCCTACCCTCCAAAAAGGAGCTGTGAGCGAGGGTGGTTCAGGGACTATTTCTGCTTCTAAGAAACAAGGTTGGGTGCAGCTGAGGGGGAGCCAGGGAGGGTGCTAGCTGAGGTGGCCATGGCAGATAGCTGTCCTGGAGACCCAGCGCTGGCACACTGATAAGACTCTTGGCTGGATAACAGCTCCCCAGGGGCTCATTTTGCACAACATTTCCGGAGTGCAACCTGACATCTGCCCTCAGCTGGTGCTTCCCCGAGAGCGCTCTCTCCTGGCCTCCAGCAGCCACTGCATTTTGGCAGCTGTCCGGGGCTGAGGAACCAGGGATATCTTGTCTTTCAGAAAAGGCCGAGGTTGAAGGATGTGGCTTTTGGATCACATCTGTTTGCACAGCACTGTTCTCTGAGCTTCAGTTTCTGTTCTTGGCCTTCTGAGCAGGTGAAGCTTCCTATGCAAAATCTCAGCTCTCTAAGTCATTCTCATCTTCTCTGTGTGTGCTTGCCTATTGAGTGACAGAGAAGACAAACACACACAGATTTTCCATGAGAACAAGAAAGAGATAGATCTTTCATCCACTGCTTTGTCCTCAAATGCCTGCAACAGCTGGGACTGGACCAGACGAAGCCAGGAGAAAGGAGCTCCATAGAGGTCCTCCCATATTGTGGCAGAAGTTCAAGATCTCGAGCCATCCTCTGCTGCCTTCCCACATACACTAGTCGGCATTTGGCGAGTCAACCAGGAGATGAGTGTTCTCTCCCGCTGACTTTCCCTCTGTTTCATTCTTCCTTTAAAATAAATAGTTTTAAAATACTAAAAAAATTTTTGTATTTGATGTTTACATAGTTGGTCAGAGCGGAAAGGATTGAGGGTTATGGGAAAGTGATGTGATCATTGTTTCCTAATTTTTCTTTCTTCTTCTTCCTATATGTGGGGGAACGGAGGAAATAAAAGGAGTAGCCATAACCAGCCTCCCAACTTCCCTGGTACTACCAGGGATGGGGAACGGCCACCCGATATCAACCCAGGGTGCCCGATGTGGAGCATGCTCCAAGGGTTCTGCTTAAATGGTTTTGACAGTTCCGAAGTGTTGTCAATCTCCCCACTCCAAGGATGAGGAAATCCTTCACCTTGCTTCAGTTTAGCTTCTGTTACAACTTTGATCTACAGCCTTTATGATTTCTCTCTGTTGGTTTATGTTTACAGTGGGGAAGGACTTTTTTTTTTCATTTAGTAAGGAATCTTGCACATTTCTCCAGTCAGCCAGCCTATTTCTTTCTTTTTAACTGCTATATCATGTATCACTATATGATGTCAGTTATTTTCCTGTTGATGGAAATTTTAGTTATGTATAGTTTCTTTGCTGTCATTTTTGGGCACCTGTGCAAATAGTTCTCTAACAAGGAAAAGAATTGACTGGAAGTGGAAGTATTAGCTCAGAGAATGATCATTTCCAATTTGAAAAGATATTGCCAACTTGTTCTCCCTAAAGACTAGTTCCTAAGTATATAAACACATGTACATGTATACACATGTACACACAGTTCCTTTCTACAGTGGGACCCTACCTGCCTGCCTCCATTCATCTGATTCTGATGCATAAGATGTCAAGAGTGCCCCTTTTCCAGGCAGCACCTCTGACCTGCAAGTGAGAAATGTTGTTTCCCTTCCAGGATTTCTCCAGGCCTCGGCCTCCCCAGAAGGCGCTCCCAGCGAACCCTGTGCCTGGCCGCAAGTCCCTCCCGCGGCCAGGGGCGATCTCCATACCACCATCCTTTGCAGCTGATTCTCAGCAGGCCCGGCCTCTGATAGCACCTGTCCCTAAGGTGAGTCCACAGAAACCCTGAAAGTCAAATAGCGGGTACCTGGGGTCCTCAGGGTACAAGAGTGTTGTTAAGAAAGTAAACAAAGTCATGCTTTTCTTATCAAGGCTGAACTTGCCGAAGTAAAGTCATGGGGGAAACTTGGCATTTCCTGGGGCCTCTAGGCTGTCCCTTAGCTCCGTGCCTGGGTACCTGCACGTCACAGAAAGGCAAGGCTGGCAGTTGGAATGGTGGTGGCTTCGAGCCAATACCCTCAAGACCCTTCTCAAGTCTCCATTTCCTGATGTGTAAATGCTCAGCAGCAGGGACCGCCCCAAAAGGTTGCCAGCAGATCTAGACAGTTTATGCAAACTGCTGGTCTGGGCCGGCTGCACACAAGTGGCCCCTCCTCTAACCTTGTCTCAGTGACTGCCATTGGGACAATTGGGTTCCCAGTGTGGAAGTTGGCTGGCAGCCACGTGTTGCCTGAGGTGTTGGGAGCTCTGTGCTGCAGCCTTACGGGGCAACTGGTCAGCTTGAGACAGGGACCCCCAAGCAGATAGTCTGTCCACCCTCTGAGCTGGTCTAAGCCAGAGGACAGCTCCACTTGGTCCCATTGGTCAGCACAGATTTGATGTCTTTCTCTCGCCTCCTCTTTCTTTCCACAGTTGCCGGAATACAGATCACAGTGGGCTGGGGGGATGACTAGTTCCAAAATCTAGGTCTGTCTGAAGGTTGGGTTCCTTTCCTTGAAGACTCTGGACACCACCCAGGATCCATGGCCATAGAAGAATCCAGAAGGAGTGCGTGTGGCCACCTCTGGGCTCCTCTTCCTGCCACCTACCAGAATCACATCTTCGGAAGTCTCCTCCTTGAGTCAGTGCCTCCTCAGCTTCCTCAGAGGCCCAGAGCAACCACTGCCCAATTTCTGCTAAGTGTTGTTCTGTGCGCTGCACGAGGACAGCCCGGGCCACCTCCCCCTGGCCCTCCCAGCCCACCTTTGCCACTGGAGGTGACTCCAGCTGCCTGAGCGAGCCAGGGAGACAGGCTGATCTGGGAGATGCCATGCACCCAGGGCCCAGGGTGGCAGATACGCATGAGAGCTTTCCATTGCTTTTGTGGCCCTCAGAGGTCCTGGGCCATGCAGAGGCTGGGCACTTACCTGTCCCTTCTAGCTCTGAGGAGTCAAGGGAGGGTAGAACCAGCCATTGCTATGGCCTGCCCAGGGCTTGGTTGAGATGAGAGCTCCTGGCTATGGCTTCATGTGACAAACTAAGTCCCGTCCCCAACTCCCCCAGTCTGGGCCCCCCTCCCCATGTCCCATATCCCCTTGTTCACACGGGTCAGTCCAACTCATATAGGTACTATTTGCAGGCCATGTAGACAGCAGGGGGGGATCACCAGGCTGGGGCCTCCCCTGAGCTGTGATGCCAAAGGTTTTGACTCTCAACTCTGGACAAGTCCTGGTTGGCCCTCTAGTCTGCACTTTCCCAGTGTCCCAGGCTTTTGTCTCTTTGTTTCCCCCTTGCCCTTTTACCTCCCAATGCATGGTGCTTTGTTGAGCGCACCCTCAGCAGCCCTGACTTTCTGGGGTCCAGGTGCTTGTGACCTGCGGCCACTGGATTTCCTGCACTGGATCTCAAGTGTTGACCAGTGTGGACTTGGGTCATGGCCGTGGGGGTTATATCTTTATTTTTCCTTGTGTTTTATGACCTCATCAGGGCAAGGTTCCTCCTCCTTCTTTCTTGGCCTAAAGTGATTGAGGTCCTCTGGGATGGCAGCAAGTGTAGTACAGGAAGCAGACACCCTAGGAACCCCAGCCATGAGCAAAGCAGATAAAAGTGAGCCAGCCTTTCCCTGGCATCTGCTCATGGGCTTAAGGTAGACCAGTTGTTTCTGAATGGAGCGTAGGCCTGTGTCCAATTAAGGTAGCTGTCCAGGACCCCTGGAGCAGAGTTTAAGCCAGGACTCTGCTCTCCCTCCCAAACAGATTTGTCACTCTCCACTTCCTTTCGTTCTGTCCTTCTGGCCCCTGTCGTTCCTGACCCTGAGAAGGAACTCTGAGCAGGGGGAGGAATTCCACTCCCTGGGGCTTATGTCCTCCCTGGAGCCAGGAAAGAAGGGCCATGTGGTGCTCTGTTGGACAGGACAACTGCCAGTAAGCAACCAAGAGGTTGTCAGAGGTGCAGGATGATCTATGGAGGAACCTGTCCTCTCACCTCCTCCACTGAGCAGGTGTTTGCTCTTGCTAACCTCCTGAAGGAGGGAGACTGGACTTTTGACTTCCTACTCACCACCTGGGGCATCCTTGATAGTTCTCAGTGCACAGTAGGTGCTTGATCAAGAGTTTGTAGACAAGTGAGAGAAAGAGTGTGGTCCACCTGGGGACCAAGGTGGGTGAGTGGGACACTCTCAGGAAAACGAGCTGCTCTTGGCTCAGGGTGGCTGTGATGCTCACAGCAGGTCTCCCTGGCCCGGCCCTCCTGGGCCCCCACCTACATGTCCTTGCCCTCCCTGTGCTACATTAAGTCAGGACACAGTCCTCTAGGTCAACGTGCCATGCCAAGCACACCCTGCCTCTCCATGTTGGGCCCCAAGAAAGTAAAGGTGAAGATACCCCCTACCGGAAACAAATGGGAGAAAGTGTGCGCTAGAGTCTGCAATGGCTCCAAGCCTTCACCATCACACCAGGAGGTGGTGGGTGGTCCTGATGCGACTACAGGAGCCTTTTCCACCTGAGGGCCATGTCTGGCAGAACCAACCAGAAAGAGGTTCTCTGTTTTGTTTTGTCTTCAGTATGTTAGTTCCACCTCCATCCCTGAAAACCATACTGTGAACTGGAAGATGGCAAACACAGTAGGCAGCTGGTTCGGGTTCCCATGTCAGTCCTGGATCTGCTCAGCAGGCTGGAAAGGCTGCCCTAAAGGAGGGTCCACCTTCACACACCCTCTCCCCTTCCCATGCCCAGTTTGCTGCTTTGAGGTGGCAAATACAAACAAACAGCAACAACAACAACAAAACCCTACACTCAGGAGAGACTTCTTTCTCCAGGATTCTCGCAAGGGGTCTGAGACTGTTGCCATGGGAAGGACACTTCAGACCCACCCACCTGCAAGGCGCAGCTGCCTCACAGCCCAGGCAGGCAGGAGGCAACTGCGCACAATGAAGACTGTGCCTTTGGGGAGGGAGTGTGAAGCCCAGGAAGGGGTGTGTGCTAGGGGCTAGGGAGGGGAAGGGGGTGCGGGAGCCAGCTCAGGGACGGCCAGAACCCAGGGTCTGGTAGGGACAAGGGAAGATCGGGTCTGAGTTAACTAGTGTTTTGGCCCAGTTGAAGATGTGTGTACATCTTCTTAAAGGCTACACTAGTTTCCTGCCAGTTTTACAACCCTGGAGATGTTTTTTTCCTTGGGGGCCCTGGAGCTGGCTCTGACATGTACATCACCAGGGAGGTAGTACCCCTTCCGCCCCGTCAATGAGGGCCGGCCAAGGCTTCGGGATCAAAGGTGTAGTTACCTGCTTGGCCAGAGAGGTTCTTTCTGGCTAGAGTATTCTCTGTACGACAGCAGCCTGTTCCCTCTCCTGCAGCAGCCCCCTTCTCGTCTCTTGCCATGACCTAATTCTCCTTTGACAGAGGGTATGAAGGACTTGCATTTCTAAAGTTGGAGCCCAGTTTGAAGGTCAGTAGTCAAATGCGTATATAACAGCTAGCCTGGGGAATGCTAAGTGGAAAGGCGCCCTTGTGCCTGGGAGACCTGCTAAGGTGAGGCTCTGCGAAACCCGAGCCCAGGGCGCCCGGAGCTCCCCTCCGCGTATCCACTCATGCCCTCTGCTGTGTGTATCTGTGTATCTGGGATCCAGGGCAATGTGAATTTTCTTTTTATTTGGGAGATTGTTCACAGAAAACAGATCCTCTTCTCTCTTGTCCACCTATTAATTGTTTACAATATTTGTACATCTATGCAAAATACTTGAATGGGCCATGGTGCCTTTTTTTTTCCTTGTTTGTATTTAATTAAAATTGTTTGTTTGTCATTTGGAATGTTATCTGCTTGGCAGCTCTTTCTGTGAACATATGTGTCTCTGTGTTGTTAAAAGATTACTTATTGGGCCTGGCGCAGTAGCCTAGCAGCTGAAGTCCTTGCCTTGCACATGCCGGGATCCCATATGGGTGCCGGTTTGTATTCTGGCAGCCCCACTTCCCATCCAGCTCCCTGCTTGTGGCCTGGGAAAGCAGTTGAAGACAGCTCAAAGCCTTGGGACCCTGCACCCTCACGGGAGTCCCAGAAGAAGTTCATGGCTCCTGGCTTCGGATCGGCTCAGCTCTGGCTGTCATGGGCACTTGAGGAGTGAATCAACGGACGGAAGATCTTCCTCTCTGTCTCTCTCCTCTTCTCTGTATAGCTGACTTTCCAATAATAGTAATAATAAAAAAAAGATTACTTACTGATTTGAGAGATACAGATGGAACTCAGCTCTCATCTGCTAGCTCACTGCCCAGGTACCCACGAGGCAGAAGCTCGGAACTCATTCCAGGTCTCTCATGTATGTGGCAGGAACTAAGGTGCTTGAGCCATCACCCTGGACTCAAAGCCAGGTACATGTGGGTGTGAACGTCCCACCAGCAGCTTCATTGCTAGGCCAAATACCTGCACTATTACTGCTGTAATGTCCCATTGTTCAGCCTGGAAAGGGTCCAGAACAAGGGGACACCCCGAATACCACTCCTGTGATGCCCGTTAGTCCAGTCTGCAAGCCTGTTATGGAAGAACTCGTCATAGCAAAGCTCTGGGTTTCCTCAGTGGCCAGTAGAGGGGGCTGTTTTTCTCTGGACACAGGTTGTTGATGCTGCTTTTTTGTTGGTGCTATGATTTTGTTTTTGTGTTTATTTTATTTAAAATGCAGTGTGACTTAGAGGACACTATCCTGCATCCACTGGTTCATTCCCCAAATGTCCACAAAAGAGTTGGAACTGGGCCAAGGAAGCCAGGAACCCAGAACACCAGCCAGGTCTCCCTGGATGTCAGCAGTAAAGGGCCCAACTACTTGAGCCATCATCTGCTGGCTCTTGGTACACATTAGTAGGAAGATGACTGAGAAGTGGAAGTGGGATTCTAACCCAAGAACTCCAAAGGACTGTAGACAGCTTACCTACTGTGATTACAATGTAGGTCTTTAAAAAGTTAAATAGCTAAATAATCCTTGGATTCTCTACTGTGGATTTTTATTTATTTGAGGCTAGCAGGTTAAGTTCCCGGTTGCAACTGCAATCCCATCTGGGCACTGGCTCTTGTCCCGGCTCCTTTGCTTCTAATCCAGCTCCATACTCATTCCTGGGAAGACCGTGAAGGATAGATCAAGTGCTCAGGCCCCTGTTACTCATGCAGGAGACCTGGAGGGAACTCCTAACTACTTTGGCAAGCCCTGGCAGCTGCAACCATTTAGGATACAAACAAGCAGATGGAAAAAACTTGCTCTCTGTCTCTGCTTTCTCTGACTTTATCTGCCAAATAAATACATAAATCTCTTTAAGATATATTTATTTGAAAATGGAAAGTGCTAGAAAGGGAGAAAGAAAGAGCTTCCATTTGCTGGTTCATTTATCCAGTGAGCCCCATGATGAGGGCCAGGTTGAAGGCAGCAGTCAGGAGCTCTGTCTGGGTCTCCCCCTTGGGTTCTGGGGCCCAAACATGTGGGCCAACCTCTGGTGCTTTCCCAGGCTCATTAGCAGGGAGCTGGATTGGAAGAGGAGCACCCAGGACTTCAAGCAATGCTCTGAAATGGAATGCCAGCCCTGCAGGTGACAGATTAGCTCAGAGTGTCAGCCCTTGTGATAACACTTCTTCCCATCCTATGCTATTGGGCTGGAGGACAGTGGAAACATTCTGTTTGTCCACCCTTTTTGGTAAGGAGAGAATTACCCAAGATCTCTTGTAATTTGCTAGGCAGGTACAGGGAGGAACTAGGTAACCATAAAAGATTTCCTACCTTCACCCTCTCATGAATTTTGGATTTCTCTAAGAGCAATAGAATAACAACAATGATAGGAAGTAACATTTGTTAAGCACTTAACATGTCAAGCACTGCATGCTCTTTTTTTTTTTAATGTGAGTTGGCTCATTTAATCTTCCTAAAACTCTGCAAAAGGGTCATTGGCATCTGACTGTATTTTTCCAGCCTCTTGTGGTTATAAATTTGCATTAGGACTGCTTTGTGTTGAAAGCATGTCCCTAGGAGAGGTTATGCAGGGAAGAATGCTTAGGTCGTGTTCATTCATTCAGTAGATTTCTTTAGTGCTAACTGTATATTGAGCACTCAGAAAAATAATAAATCAAGATCAACTCCTACGGAACTCAAATACAGATGGGAAACAACAGAGATCACTGGAAAACAAATGACCAAAGCAGCATCAGCGAATGCAATCAGGGATAAGTCTAGTGCTTTGTAGAAACACACTGTGCCTAGGGGCTAGGACTATGAGCTCAGTATTAGATACCAAATGTGAGCCTTCCTGGATGTGTGACCTTTCTCTATTAAAAAAAAAAAAAGCAAAAAACAGGGTTTGCCTATCTGTCTTGGGAGGTGGGAGAGAATTAGAGTGAATCCACCGTGCCTGTGCTGGTAAGCGCTCAGGTGTTCTGAATTAGTTACTTCAACAGCCTTTAGTGCAAAACTAACCTTTCCCACTCGAGTGAGGGTGTAACTGTAAGAGACCCTCCTTCAGTATTGGTCTCCTGGCACCAGAAGAACACGTTGAATTGCTCTCTGTGCAAGGAAGGTTGGTGTTTTTGAATAAGGTATAGCTCCTGAGGCCTGGGGTGATGGCACCAAGCTGGTGCAGATTAGCCAGGTGGGCCTAGTGGGAGGGCCTGAGGTCACGGGGCGGGGCTGCTCCAGCAAGGGAATGCACGTGGAGGGGTTGATTCTAAAAGCCTGAGTGTTAGGCCCCCTCCCTTGCTGCTCACTCGGCTTTTTGGTTTCTAGTTGTCTATACGGGCCATGTCGCTGCCACCCACCGCTCTTAGCAGACCTCTCAAGCAACAAAACCCGCCTCATCTTGGATGTTGCACCTCCAAAACCGTGAGTCAAAGCAAACTTCCTTTCCTTGTAAGTAGCTTGTCCTGGATTCAGTGACCAAATGAAAGGTGGCTAATTGGAAGGTCAGGGCACAAATAGCAAGGATTTATTCTTGACCTTGCAATTTACACTTTTGGGGGCCCTCAGTCTACTGCTGTTCCCAAGAGCCAACATGTTGCATTGATTTTAGTTACAGACAGAAATCCACATTCATTAAAAACTGGAGAGCTGAGGTCGGGAGTGGAGAAAGCCAGTTTGTTGATGGGCTGAGCCTCTTGCAGTTCCAAGGCAGCAGAGTTGGGCCTGGCTTGACTACACTCAGCCCATGGAGTTTAAGTGCAGGGCATGGGTAGGGAGTTAGCCATGGGAGGCTCTGCAGCAGTGTGGAAGTGAGGCTCAAGTGTTCCCTCTTCCCCAAGTCCCCAACTTCCCTTTTGAATGGCACTAGTACCACCCCCCATGCCCCTGTGGTTGCACTGGAAAAGGGAGGGTGTATATAAATTTCACATGTCTCCAAATACTCTTGTGCTGTGGATAACTCTGGCTAAATGAGAGGACCAAAGGTAGTGCCTGTAACAAGTGGCACTGGAGTTGTCATGGTATGCTGCTTTCAAGTGTGGACAGTACATCGGCGGAGCTGGGGACCACCTGGTAATCTGGTTGATAGCCAGAAAATACCTCGGGCCACACCTGTGCCTCCACTGATCATTGAGATTTGAAAACTGATCGTACTGACCAAGTGTGAAGGGCTACAGCCTGGGAACCATCCCAGAATTCTCTTCACCTGGGAGCCTGCTTGGGCGGCAGAGAGAACGCAGTAGTTAGCCCCGATTTCCAGAGAGCTCAAGCCTGTTTGCAAATCCTCAGTGGGTGACATTGTCCCACACAGTCTCCCTATCTCATATTTTACATCACTTTGAGGAAAAGGGAAGTGCATACTGTTAATTTCTAGCTTGATAGCCAGGTGGTTCTTAAGAGCAGGGAACCTGCTGTTTCCCTTTTTCAATGTAAGGCAAAGTGAAGCGCTGGGTTGGAGCTGCAGAGTGTGGCTGGGAGGTACCTCTTGTCACTGCTGTTTAATTTTGGTTTCAAATACTGCTGCTTGCCCGATCCGGTGACTGACTGCTTAGAGATGCAGGGGCAGCATGGCAGCTCAGTAGCATGGAGGGGAGTCTGAGGCAGTGCTTGGAAGGCTGGAGCATTCAGGGCATGGGCTGCTGGAACTTTCTCCCTGAGACGTTTGGTGGCTTGCACAGTGGAAAGGTCAGCTGAGGTCTTGCGTCTGTCTCCGGAAAGGAAGTGGCAAAAGCAATAGGACATTTTCCATTGGCTGTAGCTCTGGGAGTTGTGGGTGGGGACACATAGCAAGTTGGTGTGAGACTCCGAAAGCCAGCTCTGTTTCATTCATGGCCTAAGGAATGAGAAGTGAGACTTGGAGAACTAGTAAGAAAGATTTCCTGATGACCAGTATCTCCAGGAAGTGCTTGGACTGTGCTACATTCAACGGGTCAAATTCTGTCTTCCAAATAACACAGAGGCGGCACCAGGGGAAGGAAGGGGAAGGGAGGGCCAGAGGACCTGCTGGCACCAACGTAAACCAGGTATTTGGTCACTGAGACTGTGTCTCCAGGAAGTTGTGCCACCACCACTTTCTGGGTAGGGAAAATATCCTGGAAACAGTGCTGAGGTAAAAACAAACATCCCAGCAAAGAGCCTATCGGTAACAGTTGTGCTGAAAATAGCCAGGTGGTTTCACAACCAAGGATCAAGTTGTACTATCCGGCTTATTCTCTCTTCTGTATTCAAAGCTTTAAGAATGGATTATAAATACTTTGGGCTTCTCCTCTGGGGATGGAGTGCTGGAAAGTTCTATGTTGTCCACAAGGACATTCTTGTCTTCCAGTCTAACGGCAGTGGGCTCTGGGGCAGGAGTAGGTGGTGTTGGGTTTTTGTGCATGTGGGGCAAGTTGGCCCAGCTGATGGCCAGGTCTTTGAAAGCATGAAGCATAAACACTCCCAAGATGATGGTGACAAAGCCAGCCAGGGTTCCCGTGATGTCCACGGCAGACATGCTGTTCCATTCCTTAAAGAGGATGATAGAGGAGGTGACGACCACCGTGGTGAAGAACACGTAGTAGATGGGGAACACCAGGGAGGTATTAAAGATATCCAGCGCCCTGTTGAGGAAGTTGACCTGAGTGCTTAGGGAAAGTGCCAGGATGAGGGAGAGAATGTAGGGCAGGGGGTGCCGCACCACTGGCAAGCCCTGGAAGAAGTTTCTGATGGTGATGCCAAGCCCCTTGACAGCAGCCACGGAGAAGGCCCCGATCACAGAGCAGATGATGATGTAGATAAGGATATTCTTTTGTCCATAACGTGGGGCGATGACAAAGATGAGAACGAGGCAGGACACCAGCAGGAGCACAGCAAACACAATGAAGCCTTCAGGAGGGGAAGGAATACAGGTCTGAGCTGGGGAGGGAAATAGCACCTAGAGCCCTGCGCCAGGGCGAGAGGTGCTCCTCTGCGGTCAAATGTGGGTTCCAGCCCCAGCTACATGCCTGCTAATTTGGGGAAACTATTAATCCCCAAAACCACAGTTCCCTCTTTTGTAAAAGATGACCAACCACAGGGCTGTCTTCACAGGGATGTGTTAGGAGGTTCAAGGAGATAATGCACATAAAGCACTTAGAACAGAGCCTAGCATGTCACAAACATTTATGAAATGGTCTCCATATGTACCGGGCCAGGAAGCCCTGAAGCCTCGCTTTCTAACAAGCCCTATCCCATCACTTTGTTCAGCTTGCCTTCTCTTCCAAGAACAGCACCCAAAGTGGTCAGAACCTGTGGCTTTGCCCCAGCGGCCACCGCTCAGTGACTTCCTACCCCTGCCAGGAGTGAGGCACGTACCTGTGTCTTTCATTTTGGAAGCCATCTCCATGATGGTGGTGACCTTCTCCTCCTCAGGGGCGTGGATCACCATCACTGTGCTGCCTGCCACGCAGATCACACAGCCCAGCTTCCCCAGCAGGTTCAGACGCTCTCCCAGGAAGTAGGAGGAGAGGATGGCACTGCACATGATCATGGGAGAAAGGCATGAGGGCAGGCCTGTCCCGGGGGCCCAAGGAAAAAGGGGCCCCTGAGAAGCATGCACAGAGAATGAACAGGAACTCTGGGCTCTTGCGTGGAAGCTTTTCTAGGCCCTCTGGTAACAAGTGAAATCGAAGCTGATTTGGGGGAGGGTTGAGTGTGTGCTGGGACAATGGAAGTGCAAGTGAAACTTTTTGTTGTTGTGAAAACTGAACATTCTCTAATGGAGTTAACTGGACGAACCCTTCGAAGGCTCCTGATGGTCTTCCTACCCAATGAATACATCCTCTGAGCTGACACATAGTATCTGGCCTTTGCTTGTATGCCTCTTGTGTGTGGGGGGGAGCTCAGTCCTTCACAAACCAATGAATCTGATGTGGGTTTACTGATTATTCACTGAAATTATACCTCCTGGAACTTTGTACCCCTTATTCTGTTTCTATGGCTTGGATCATAAACAGTAAAACTATCCCTTTTTCCGTTGATACATGTCGATAGAAAAAAATCACAGTGATGATATAGCTACCATGTTCTGGGCATAGGTTCGTGTTTTGGAATAAGAACTTTACAATTAGTAGAGTAAAATGTGCTATTTCCATTTTATATATGACAAAACTGGGTCTCATAGAAGTTGAAGTGACTCAGCGAAGTGATGAAGCCACGCCTGAACTCAAGTTCTATCTGATTATTAAGCTAAGGAATTTTCCTAGATGCTGAATAGAATTCTCGTCACTTTCCTGAGACTTCATTTTGCTGGGGAAAATATCTCCAGAATTTTCTTGCTGTTTGTTGGCAACGTGGTTTCCCCAGTCCTCACACTTGCTTTGTAAGCCAATGGAGGTAAAGGAAGAAGGGAGGGAAGGCGGGCAGGTTGGATATGCTTGTGGCCCATGCGTCTATAACAGTGGTAGTGGCTTAGGGTGAACAGCTGTTGGTGTGCTGAAACCCAGAACTCTTCAGTGGTCCTGGCTCAAGCTGTCAGGAGAGTGAAGATGGATGTTAAGCTTCCTTCCTATCTCCTATCTCTCCTCTTAATCTTCCAAAAAGGTTTCTCATTCATGAGAATCTGGTGGCATTCACACAGGCAGGCCCACACATGGAGGAGTCCCATGCTGCTCCCAACACCCTAGGCGTGGGGAGTCTAGAATCAGATAAGTCATGGTAGAGTCACAGCCGATTATGCAGTGTGAGTCATGACTTGATTTTTTTTTTTTTTTTGGACTATGGGAATGTTGCAAAATTGTCATTAAAGAGAATAAGACACAACAGGAAATCATGGTACTAGATATGTAGTTAGTGGAGAATTTACTAGGGTTCAAAGGTTAGGCTAATAAGCACAACTTCACAACTTCCTTCTCCTTCAAAAGGCATTTCGGGGGGGCTGGTGCAGTGGCTTATTCGAGATAATCTTCCACCTGCCATGCCAGCATCCCATATGAGTGCCAGTTCAAGTCCTGGCTGCTTCACTTCCCATCCAGCTCCCTGCTTATTGCCTGGGAAATCGGCGGAGGACGGCCTAGGGTCTTAGTTCCCTGCACCCATGTGGGAGACCTGGAAGAGGCTCTTGGCTTCCAGCTTTGGACCAGCCCAGCTCTGGCTATGGTGGTTATTCCAGAAGGAGAATCTCTGTCTCTTTCCCCTTCTCTCTCTGTAAGGGCTGGGGGCCAGAGGAAGCATACTATTTTTATTTTTAAAAACCACTATTCGGGCCCGGCGGCGTGGCCTAGCGGCTAAAGTCCTCGCCTTGAAAGCTCCGGGATCCCATATGGGCGCCGGTTCTAATCCCGGCAGCTCCACTTCCCATCCAGCTCTCTGCTTGTGGCCTGGGAAAGCAGTTGAGGATGGTCCAACGCATTGGGACCCTGCACCCGCGTGGGAGACCCGGAAGAGGTTCCAGGTTCCCGGCATCGGATCGGTGCGCACCGGCCCGTTGCAGCTCACTTGGGGAGTGAATCATGGGATGGAAGATCTTCCTCTCTGTCTCTCTGTATATCCGGCTTTCCAATAATAATAAATCTTTTTAAAAAAAAAAAACCATTATTCATGGATTGAGTGCTTACGTGAGCAGCAACATAGCACAAGGGTTAAGCACTCAGACTGGAATTCGACTGCCTGGGTTGGAATCCTGGCCTGGACAGTTGAAACCTGGGCATGTTGGCTAAGTTGCTTGATGTCTGGCCTCAGGTAGACTGCTGTGAGGATTAAGTGCCTTAGTACCTGAGACACATTGAGAGTATTTAGTAGACAGTAAGCCCTCGATATGAGAGCTGTGTCTGTTTTTGTTGCCAGTTTGTTCTTTCTGTGCATTATTCATTTAGTCTGCAAAGCAATGTCCCTGGGTAGGTAGTATCATTTCCATTTTGCAGATGGGGAAAACTGAGGCTTAAAGTGGTTAAGTGACATGCCATAGTAACATAAATGCTAAATAACAGAGCATAGAAGCCAGATAGTGTTCATCTAAAGCACATGCTTCTAACTCAAGTACTTCTGCCGTGGAAGCACCAAAATATTGGTGCAAGCCATTCAGCCTGGAGACAGTGGGAGCCCCTTCCCACTGGTTCAGGCTTTGCCAGCAGTGAGGAAATGCAGGCCTAAGTGGCAGCAAACCATGCCAGATCCAGAGCACTGCAGAATACCCTGCCTCCTTCTGAGGCCTGCCAATGACCATGTTGGCCCACTTGCAACTATAGGCCTCAGCACACTGGGAATAGAAAGGAGTCCGAGGTGGCTCGAGAGCTGACAATAACCTTATGAGGACGCTCAGTGCTCCCAGAGGTGTGACAACGGTCGCAGGTGCAAACGCATAGGCTCCAAAGTTAGCAACTTCCCCAGCAGCCACTAGGAAATGAAAGAAGAAAAGACGCTTAGTGCCATCCCAATGAACCATCTCCAATTCAGACAATTCTGGATCGAGGTGGTATCATGCTGTGTTTAATCAGTGTGAGTCTCCGACCAGCATTCCTCACAGCCCTGCTCCTTGTGCCCTTCCCCCAGAGTCTCCGAGCAGGTCAGTCCCAGACTATCCAGTGCAAATCCTTTCATTTGAAAGATTGCAAAGCTGAGGCCCAGAGCCCAAGGTCACATGTGCTGCTTGTAGGTGAAAGCCTGCTTAAATCTTCAGATCTTTAGATTTCTAGTCTGTGCACAGTTAAGTACAGTGACTGCCAATATTTGTGGTTTTTTTTGAAGTTCTAGAAAATGTTAATTATCAAATCAAGAAATGGTTACATAGTTGGGTTCTCTAAATACCACATGGTCCTTGGGCCCTCCTTCTGGGGAAATTCTGGACAATCCGGAAAAGCTAGCCATTCTCTAGGGTCTTATGTTCCCCATCTGTGTGGTTAGGTTGCAAACTTCTGCAAGCATTTTCTTTCCCCATTTCCTCCTCCTCCCCTGGCCTCCACTTTGTCCTTTTATCCCTGTGACCCTATCTCTCCCCTCCCTCTGCTGCTAAAGAAGAACCTGGGTCATCTGAGGAAGCAGGTGTTGTCTGCTACAGGTATGGTTGGCTAAGGCAGGAATCGGCACCTGACTTAGGGGACTATCATCGGAGAGTTCAGTTCCACCTAAAAGAATTAGTCTGATAACCGGAGATGGGCAGGGGGAAAATGTGTGAGTGTGCAGATTTGGGCAAATTTCAGTGACATATCAGCTGTGTTCTATGTGGACAAACTGCCTGTGAATGGAGGAGCTAACTTCAGAGTCTTAGCTTCTACCATGTGGATGTCCACAGCCAGTAGGCAGTGATAACTATTATTGTATTTCAAGGGAAGCAGAGAAAGCTTGACTGAAAGCAGCACTGAACAAACTTCTCTGGATTCAGGTATTTTGTGACTGAAAGGGTAAGAGGTTCTACCTGCAAGAGTTGTCAAGGTTTTTCCCTGGGAATCGGTTTCAGCCCCATTCTTTGCACAATAGAGGCAGAAATGCTCCCTCCTCCACCCACAGGCTACTGTTCATAGGGTAAAGAATTCACTTACTGGTGAGAAATCCAGCCCACCACATCGTATCCTTCAGGTAGCCAAAGCCTCCGTCCACTGCAGAAGGGAATGCACACAAAGTTAGCACCTGGCTGCACCTTCTCAAGTACCTTTGCTGAGTTAGCCTTGACTCCAGATCCATCAGTGGCTTTTGGTTCTGCACCATCTTCTGTGTGAGTTCACCCGTTCCTGAAATTTTAAATAGCACCTTTCATGGAGGGTTCCCTGAGCATGGGCCTGCCTTCTGAGCTCATGCCTGCTCATAGAGCCAACTGTCCACACATCGTCTCCTCTTGGTGCTCTCCCAGGCATCTCAACATCTTTCCTACATGGAAATTATAAATGTGTGTTTATGTGTATAAATTTTAAAGGCAGAGAAAGGGAGGGATTTCCATACACTGGCTTACTTCCCAGTGAATAGCGAAGGCTGTGCCAAGCCGAAGTCAGGAGCTGAGAACTCAAGCCAGGTCTCCCACACAGGTGGCAGGGACTTAATTACTTGGCCATCACATACATTCACCTAGAGTGAGCATTAGTAAGAAGCTGGGATCAAAATTGGGAGTCAAACTGGGGTACTATGATACAGAATATGGGCATCCAAGTATCCTCTCGCCTGCTGTGCCAAAACTCATGATTTCCGATGCTCCCCATCTACCTACTAAATGAAACCCAGTAAGTGACACTTTCATATACCCAGCTTCTTCAGCCAGAAATCAAGCAATTGTACATGACTCTTCTCTCTCCACTCCTCCTGTGTTCCATACATCCTGCCACTCCTGTCTCCAAAAGCGCCTTGCATATGACCACCCCATTGACACCATCCTTCCCTAGTGCACCATCAACTCTGGTCCAGACTGAGGCAACAGCTGCATTTATGGTTACTCAGGTTCAACTTTTTCGCCTGCAGCAACTGAGTGCCCAGCGCAATACCCTAGTGGCTAAAATCCTTGCCTTGCATCTGTTGGGATCCTATATGGGCACCAGTTTGTATCTTGGCTGCTCCACTTCCATTCCAACTCTCTGCTTGTGGCCTGACAAAGCCCAAAGTCTTGTGGGTCTCTGCATCCACATGGGAGACTCAGAAAAAGCTTCCAGTTCCTGGCTTCAGATTGGGTCAGCTCAGCTCAGCTCAGCTCAGCCATTGTGGCCAATTGGGGAATGAACCAGTGGATGGAAGATCTTTCTCTCTGTATCTCCTCTCTGTATATCTGCCTTTCCAATAAGAAAGAATAATGATAAAATCTTTTTTTAAACAGTGCAAACTGAATTATGCCCCTGCTCAGCTTACATCTGGACCACAGCTTCTAACTGCTTTTAGGACAAAGAATCCTCAACAAGGCCATCTACAATGTTGGGCTGTTCCTGCCTCTCCCTTTCTTAGTTCCACAGAAGTGGTGGGCTCCTTTCAGCTCAAGGTCTGCCTGTGCCTTTTGCTTTTTTCTGGAATACTTCAGCCAATGACTGCCTACCTCCAATGACTGACTACCTCTGTGGGTCTCAGCCTGCATTTCTCCCCCTCAGATGCTTGCTTCCCCATGGAGTTCTTTTTTTTTTTTTTAAGATTTATTCATTTTATTACAGCCAGATATACACAGAGGAGGAGAGACAGAGAGGAAGATCTTCCGTCCCATGATTCACTCCCCAAGTGAGCTGCAACAGGCCGGTGCGCGCCGATCCGATGCCGGGAACCTGGAACCTCTTCCGGGTCTCCCGTGTGGGTGCAGGGTCCCAATGCATTGGGCCGTCCTCAACTGCTTTCCCAGGCCACAAGCAGGGAGCTGGATGGGAAGTGGAGCTGCCGGGATTAGAACCGGCGCCCATATGGGATCCCGGAGCTTTCAAGGCGAGGACTTTAGCTGCTAGGCCACGCCGCCGAGCCCATGGAGTTCTTTTTAATAGCTTCCAGCTCCCCTTCTTCCTGGGACTTACTGACAATTTAAGTTGATCTGCCTATTACCTTGTATTTTTTTCCACTTAAGTGGAAGCTCATAAAGCCAGGACTTATGTCTGATCTGTTCAGCACACAGTCAACAGTCAGCCGTATTGGCTACGAGGATGGTGGTGGTGGTGAGGGACGGGTTTGAAACAGTGCTGTGAAAATTCAAAAACTGTATGTGGCTTTTGTGGTTGACCACTTTTCTAAGGAGAGGGATTTTTGCTTTCCTCATGTTTCCCAAGGGGTCAGAGTCTCCCATGAATGCTAAACTCTCTGAGAGCATTGTACTCTAAGGGTTGAAATCTTGGAAGATACTGAAATAATATTAGAGGAAAAAAATTATTCTAGGGAAATTTTCTGAATGGCTATCACTACTTCCCTGCTCCCCTTATCTCTTCCCCACTCCCCTAGACCCCAAGCCCATGCAAATGTGTTCCTGACCATTTGAGAGCTCCATGATCTTCTGAACACTTGTCCAGAAGGAAAGCACATTGCCCGTCGCTCCTAGCATCCTCCCTGTACCTCCCAGGTCTCTGTTTTGAGCACCTGGGCTCCAGTACTTGCTGGCTGGACCTTCTCACCCCAATGGCTTCTCCTCTGTCAAACATTTCCTGAATGTGTTACGTGTCTTGTCAACAGTCCTTGAATCTGGCTCTATTCTCATCTCCATGTTAAGAGGAAACCAAGGCACCTTTCTTACCCAGAAATTTCATCACCAGGAATTGAAGATCTAGACTAGGGATCTAGAGCCTACTTCCAAAGCAGTGTTCCACAGAGCTATATAACAGAGCATGTCCAAACTTGAATACACATCACCATCCCATAACCCTGCCCCCCTCCTTCTGCGTTCTTTATCTCAGGAAACAGCACCATCACGTCCTTGATTGCTCAGGTTCAAAACCTGACTCATCCTTGACTCCTTCCATATTCCTCCCCACAGAGCCAGTCAGGATAGAACAGGTGAGGCCCTCCTTCAAAAGCCATCCTGGGATCCATGGCTTGTATCCAGGCCAGAGTTCTAGGCTCTTACTCACCTAATTGGTTCCCCCACTTTGAGTCCATTCTTCACGTAACACCCAAGGGTTTCTTCACATCTTCAATTGGAGCATCTCCCCTCCCCTAGCCCACCTCTTAGTCACCTATGAGCTGCACTCAAACCCTGTAGCCCACTTCATAAGACCCTCCATGCACCAGCCCCTGCTCATCTTTTACCCCTCTGTGGTTTAACCATCATAAACTACTTTCAATTCCTTTTCGTCAGTAATGTTCATTCATCTCTGTGCCTTTGCAAGTGCTGTTCTTCCTGCCTGGAACACTCTTCACTCCTTTACTTTCCCGTGTCCCAAGCATTTAGGTTTCATTGTAGAGATTACTTCTTAAACAAAACCTCCTCTAGGGACCAGCATGATGACTCAGTTGGCTAATCCTCTGCCTCAGCGCCAGCACCCTATATAGGTGCTGGCATGTGTCCTGGCTGCTCCACTTCCCATCCAGCTCCCTGCTTGTGGCCTGGGAAAGTAGTCGAGGATGATCCAAAGCCTTGAGACCCTGCGCTGGTGTGAGATCTGGAGGGGCCGCCTCCTAGCTTCAGATCAGTTCGATCTGGCTGTTGCAGCTGTCTGGGGAGTGAATCAGTGAATTGAGGATCTTTTTCTCTGTTTCTCTTCTCTCTGTAAATCTGCCTTTACAATGAAAAATAGTGATTAACAAAAAACTTCCCTTAACCTCTAAGCCTTTATTGTGCTTGCAAAATCTACCTTTAGCACTCTGTATTTTCCCTGATGTACTGCTCCTTTCCCCCTGGTCTCCTGTCTCTCTCACTTGACTTAATCTTCTATGTCTAACATCACACCTGGCAAACCCCAGTCAGCAAAAATGATGAATGGATTCTTTTCCACACAACTCCTGTTCCCAACAATTGCTTCATAGATACACATCTTGTTTTCGAGTGAATTCCATGACGACATACAAAGGAATTCAACTGCATGGTTAGAACGGTATGTGTGTGGTGTGTGGCAGAGAAGTTGTGACCTGTTTGGGTTGTCATGGCTGGGAAGAAGCCAAACCAGGACTGGACCTAGAAGGCTAGAGCCTTGGTCCTGAGATGCTACCCTGTCATTGCCCCAGTGGCCTCAGGAGATATGGGTCTGTAAGAGAAGGGGTCGTATCAACAGTGGGATGCCCAGAAGGGTGACAGTCTTTGTATTTACCAATGGCCTTGCTACAGCCCTGGCCTCCATGAGGACAGGCTGGGCCAGGGCTCTGCTGCCCTGGGCCCAATCCCACCTCCCTTCTCCCACCCCATCTCCCCTGGAGCATACCAGCCCGAGTGGCCCCCGTGGCCACGAGTCGCTGGAGGCCTTTCTTCTTGAGGATGACACTGCTGCCGATGAGGAAGCTGGACAGGAAGGCCAGGCCCAGGCCAATGTAAAAGCCATAGGTCTGCCGGAACCTCTCCCGCCAGCTGCTGCTGGTGGCGTTGCTGGGCACCTCGGGGCTGAGGCCACTGACGATCTGGCACAGGACTTCATGGGAAGAGCAGTAGAGGTTGATGAAGGAGCCTGGGTGGAAGAATACAGGAACTTAGAGGGCATTCGCCTGCTTCCCAAATGCTGCAGTTGGCCCCTCTGGCAGACCCTATGCTTCTGCTGTCGCCAGGCTGTCCCTGGGCCCCTTCTTGAAACAACAGTTAACATGCCCTGGGTAGAGGCAGGGAATTTTATTGGCAGGCATTCATCTTGTTCTTGTGAGTGTTGTTAAGTTATTTTAAACTTTTTAGTTTATTGGAAAGGCCAGCAAAGAAACACAGAAATGTTCCCTCTGCTGTCACTCTTTAAACATGTAGTACCTGAGCCTGGGTCAGATCAGAGTCAGGAGCCAGGAACCAGGAACTTGCTCCAGATCTCCTGCCTGGCTGGCAGGAACCCCAGTACTGAAGCCATCATCCGCTGCCTCCCAGAGAAGCGTTAGTGGGGAATCTGGACTAAAAGTGTAGAGAGTAGCTAGGACTTGAACCAGGTGCTTGCATATGGGACACAGGTCTCCTCAGTGGCTACCCACCTGCTGCACCAAACCTCCTCGAAACCATTGTCTTTAGTACTCAGTTCATGGAAAGAGAAATAGAGGCAATACAAGACTAGGTACTTTGCCTACAGACACAAGAATGTCAGACTCCAGTTCAGGATCAAGAAGCCAGACAGACCCCCCACACTCCAGGGAATGTTCCCCAAGCTCCTGGGCCTCCCTGAGGCCAACCTCCTACCCTTCCCAGGATCTCCTCTCAGCCTCTGGGTCCTTGGGCCTCCAGGAGCTCAAAGTCCTCCCAGCAAAGGGGTGCAGTGGGTTTCATTTGGCTTCCTAAGAATTCTCTTAAAATACGAATCCATTAACAGCATTTCAAAATAGAGTTCCCAGGAAAGAATTCCAATTTGGAGCTACACTTGAAAATCAGAAGATCTACTTAGTTCACCCACAGGACGTCTCTTAGAGCAGCAATTGGCTGAAGCTCTGTGGCAACTACCCCTTTTGTGAAATGTGTCACCTCCAATTTCCCAGCCTCTTTATTCAGTTCCCCTCAGCCATGTTTGTGGGCTTGGGGTCTGTAGGTATTTGAGTTGGTGACCTCTGGAGCCAGAAGGCCTTTTCCAAGCAGCTGTATGTGATCAAGAACCAAGGATATAAGCCCAGGCCACACATAGACACACACCCCACCACCACCACCACCACCAGTGCCTGGAGGGACCCCAAGTCCAAGGCCAGGTAGTTCTGGATTTGGCACATCCACTGTGTAGAGGGGACCTGAAGGAACAGATTATAGGGCAGTGCCAATCTCTTCCATGGAACAATACCATGGGGCATGGAGCTGGAGGGAGTCCTAGGTAAAATGTCAGTCTAACCCTCTGGTGGAAGCCAGGGAAACCGAGTCCCTGAGGAGAAAAGGACTAGCTGAGTTACACAAACACCTGGGGGCTGCGCTGGCTCAGCAAGCTGCCAGGGGCGCACAGGCATCTGCTGCTATGGGAGACCTCTCTTCCTAACACGTGTGTCACAACTGCAGGAAGATGAAGCAAGCAGCCCTCTCGGTCCCCAGTCAGACTTGTTCCATGTTGCTCATTCTTGGTCTCCAGCTCAGGCCTCCTTGCCCAAGAGCTGAGAGTCCAGGAAGTGAGGCAGATCCTGCCAGGAAATGGGACAGAGCCAGCTCAGCCCACTCCCACTGCTCTCCCCTGCCCTCCGAAAGGAACTCTGGCAGGTGGAGCCAAAGAACCTATTGTGGGCTTGCTGTTGCTGTTAGAGCCCTGCAGCACCCACCAGCTTGGCACCTGCCATTGAGTCACGTTCATCCAGATGGTGAAAAGGCACAAGGCTGATGGCCAAAGGAAATCCAATCCTGAGGGGGAGGATGCTCATGTGAAAAAGCTGAGTGCCGAGCCAGGGGGTTCCTGTCTTCTCTTCCCAAAGATGCTGGGAGGAGAGAGAGCATTCCTTGTAGAGCAAGGTGAGGCTGCCAGCAGCCTGCCTTGTTGGGCGAGTTCCTAGAGGCAGCAACATCAACTGTCCAGGTTCAGGAGCTCCCCGGAGAAGGGGAGAAGTCAGGGAAACAGACCTGTTCCGCGGGCTGCAGCAGCAAGGAGGGGCAGGGAAGTGGAGCCGTGTGAGGTGTCACGGCGCAGGGCCACACCTTGGGATCCGGGAGCTCTGGTTCCCAGCCCACTTTCCCACTGTTCTGCTGGTAGCATGAGAGTAGTCTTTGCAGAACCTCAGTTTCCACATCTTCCGAGTGGGGACAGTAAAGCCACAATGCCCTCCTTTCCACCAGAATTGTTGTAAGGCTCAAGGAAGTAACACCAGGAAGGGACCTGGTCCCCTGTGTGCCTCATGGTAAAACTCAGCATAAAGCCAGGAAGGAGTCTTTGCGCCTTTCTTGAGTTTCTATCCCTCCCTTTTTTCTAAGGCATATGTGTGGAGGTGGGAGAGGAGGGTGGGGCCGTAGCCAGACCTGGACAGATTTTAAAAGCATCTTAAGTCATTGTACCTCTGTAGGCTAAAAAGACCAGAAACCCACAGAGCCCCTCCCTCCTCCTTACTCCTTTTTACCCTCTCTGAGTTAGCCCATCAGCCCAGCAGCCAAGATAGAGGTGAAGTCCCAGCTAAGACAAGAGCAGAACCCTCTCCCCAGCATGGGATCCTGCAAGGAGAGGATAGGGAAGGGAGGGTTTCACAGGCCGGCGCCTGGGCATCCCCACCTCCCCGCACACTGTCACACGCACCGTTCTCGCAGCTGGCGTTGCTAACTCGCAGCTCCATGGGGCCCCAGAGGGCTTTCCAGCAGGTGGCCGCGACTTGGTCACGGCGTGGATTGGCTCGCTCGGATGTCGGAAGCCTCCAGGGTCCTGACCCAGGAGCAGGGAGAAGGGCGCGCCCCAGAGGCGGAGGGTCCCTGGGGCGGAGTCACCCCGTGACTTGAGCTGAGGGCCAGAGGCTGAGGCCGCCCGCAGAGGGGGCGCATGCCCTCGCTGGGTGTGGATGCAGCCGGGCCTGGCCGGGCTCCTAGGCTCCCAGTCACCGCCTGTGCCAGGGGCTGGAGGCCAGGGGGCGGGTCCCGAGGCCCCGCCTCCGGGCCGCCGGCTGCCACCCAGCTCCATCCCCAGAGACAGAGTTGATGTGGGGTAGCAGCAGCTGGGGGAATGCTTGGAAGGGGATAGTCTTGGCTGCAGGGCCTGAAGGGGCTAGGAATCCAAGAGGTCTGGAGCCTAGTTTGTTCTTTCCCCTCTTCCCTGCCTTATTCATTTATATTCAAGATCCAATCCCTATCTGGCACTGACAGTAAACAGGTATATAATATTTGGATAATAAATGCTCAATATATATTGTCAGGTGAGCAAAGTCGAGACCTATGTAAATTTAAGAAGGAAATGAGTGATTAGCAACCAAAATGAGCCTGACTATTCATTCTCTCCTACTCAATAACATAACAAACTATTGCAGGGAGCAGAAGATCAATTCTCGAAAGACCTATGGTTTTCCAGTTACTTGAATTGTATATATGTATGTACCCATACACAGTTATGGCAGAAACTGCATTTATTCCTATGGTAGCAGTGAAGTTGGAAAAATGCTAACTTAGACCAGGAAAACATACACATGGTGCTTGCCACAGGCCAAGCAAAGCTTTAAGTGCCAAAAAAAATCAGCTAATTAATTCTCATGACAACACAAGCTGCATACTTTCATGATTTACAGAAAGGAAACTGGGGCATCGAGTGATCCAGTAGCTTGCCCAGGATCCTGGCAGTGAAGAGGCAGAACCAGGGTCAGACTCCTCCTGTTCTGGCCAGGCTGAAGTGTCTTAGACCAAAACACTCCGCTCTAGGCAGTGAGGGCACTGGATGGCTAAGGGAGCAGTGATCTCCCTGGATACCTGCCTCCTGTAGCTGGTCACAGCAGTCAGCTGTGGGTCTTCACAGCAGGACCCACCTCACCCGCCTGACACTCTCTTTTAAACCTTTGTAAGATAGGTTCCCTTATTCCCTCTGTGTTGCAGATGAAGGAACATTGTAATTTTAGAAACTATTGTAATTTTAGATTTATAGATGAGTCATAAAAAAATAGAACAGAGTTCCTTAGTGTTATATCTTGTATAGGACTAGCAACATGTGTGCAGAAAGCTGGGAGGCAAGGGAATGGGCATAGCCAGGGCTAAGGTGGACTTTGCCGCCACACACACACACCTGTCATTCCAGCCACCACCCTCCACTGTCCTGCTGTGGCCTCCCACCTAGGTCTCACACAATGTGCTGTGAGGGCTTCCTCCAGTCTGCCGGATGACTCAAAATACATCACTTATGTCCCACGAGGATCCGCTTCCTTTTCTGTCCAGCAGAGAAGAAAGAAAAATCATTCCTTCTTGCACCTTGCAGTTTATGTCGTCGAACAACTGCTGAACAGGACTGAGGGTAAAAGAAAAATGTTGTCACGGGCATCGTTAAGGACACCTTAACCTTGCATGGATGTAAAGTCAAAATTCGAGCAGGTGAATCCACCAAGGGCACCTTCAGTGGGGTCACAGAACAGCAAGATATTAAATAACTAGCCCTCTTGGGAAATGATAGCTCATGATGGAAAAACATATGCCTGCATGATAGCCAAGAAGAATGTGGCAAGAGAATGAGGTGTCTGGTACCCAAACATCATTGCAGTGCAGAGGGACCTTGTGTCTGCTTTGAGGCTGACCATGTTCTAGCCCACAGACATTCACTACCTCCACACTTCATCACTCCAAGAGGCGGAGAATGTGTTACTGGGCCAGACCTTTGCTTTTTCAGTTTTATTAGGAAATAATTGACCAAAGCTGTCTGTATCTAAGGTATGCGGTGTAATGCTCTAGGTATACATTGTGAAATAATGACCACATTCCAGCTAAATGTCCATCCACCTGGCATAATTACCTGTGTCTGTGTGGCTTGTCTGAGTGGCCTGACTTCTAAGATCACCATATAGGAATGCCGTTGCAAGAGCTGAGCTCAGATCTTCAGAGAAAGACATGCGTATGTGTCCTCTAATGCATTTGTCTTGCATGAGTTTGTGATTTGTAAAGGACTACATGGCCGGGTTCAAGGAAGGAAGTCTTCTTGTCTGAAGTCAGGGGCAAGTATTCCACACTTAGAGATGGGCTTTGCAGAGACAGGTACACTTCCTGTGGAAGGGCAGTGGTGGGAGGAGGAGGGATCGATGACCCACTGCCGGGCCTTTCACACCCTCTCTGGGCCTCAGGCTTCCCATCTACTGCAGCAGGGGGCTGGGCCTCCCCAGACTGGCTTTGGAACATCTCCCTGGTGCAGATACAAAGGGCGCATTGAGCTGCGGGCTCCCTTGCTGCTGTGCTGACAAAGCCCTTTTCTCCTAGAGCCACAATGGGCCTGTCAGGCAGGTAGCAGGGCCTGCAGCCTTGTCTCCCCAGAAAGGAACAACAGGATTCACTGTCCCAGGCTAAGCTTGTCTTTTGTAAGACTGTTTAAGTGTGCTACAGTGTAGTTACCTTGCCTGCTGCATTGGCCACCGGCCACTGTGGCTCTGGAGAACGTGACAAGTGGTTCATCTGAATGAGGATGTGCTCTAAACTGCAGAAGGGCTCTGGGATGCTTTGGACCGGAGCATTCTCCGCTGTGAGGCATGCCCTATGCATTGCAGAAGGTTGGCATTCTGGCTCCAGATGACAGGGGCGTACCTCCTTGCTGGTTTTGACAACCAATTGCTAGAATCACCTCAGGCTGAGAACCATTCAACTTAGAAAGAATGTTAACATATTATTACTGATACCTTGATATTGATTTTATGTTGAAATGCTAATATTTAGGATATGTTGAGTTTAGTAAGCTAGACTATCAAATCAATGTTCCTTACTTATTTTGGCTTTCTGATTAAACAGTTACCCATTTAAAAATTATATTTGTGGTTGATGTTACGTTTCAGTGGAATCATGCTATATAGAGAAAAAAACCTGTAGAAAGGACCAGCGTGGGAAGGTGGCCAGAGGCCATTCACGGAGCAACAGAGAGGCAGTGTCACAGCCTTGATCAACTTGTAGACCAGCATCGCAGACTAATTGTCATATGTGGTATTGCCATGGAAGGGAGACCCCAAAATCAGCATGGTTTCCAGTATGGTGAAGAAACACCCCCAAATAAGCAAGGTTTCCAGTATGTGAGTCAAAGAGCACCACATACAGTGATATTAGCACTATTTATAGTAGCTTGCTCTATGTCACCTGCAAGTTCATTTGATCTTTGCAAGAACTTGGAAATAGCTTCTATGGTTATCTCCATTTTCCAGGTGAGGAAACAGGTCGAGGGAGGACGCCCAGCCTGTAAAGCTGAAAAGCTTAGCAGGAAATTCTGATACTCTGTGCTACTGTGCATCCTAGCTCTAGCAGTACTCGATAAGGATGGGGTAGGTCATTTCTCCTTCCCTCCCACCCTGGGCTAGAGGACCGAGTGAGAGATGATCTGTCAAGCTTTCTGGGCAGGGTGGGGAAGGGCAAATGGCCTTCCTCAGGTTGATGAGGACTCATGGGAATCTGGACCATTGGTATGCCAGGGTAGGCCCTTCCTTTCCCAAGTATGTTCCCAGAGTAGCTGCCAGCCTCCAAAAGAGCTTTACTGTCATTGAAAATAATGCCTGCCATGGACTGAGACATGCTTGGTCTGTTTCTAGAAACAGCATCATGCCCAAAAGTGGGGTCCACATGCAACTGGCATATCTTAAAAAATGTTGCACTGCTAAGCTCTTCCTCTGTGTGCTAGGCATTTGACCAGCCTTAGCTCACGTGCTCATTGCAGTCCCTGACTCTGGGGACCATTGGAAAGCCTAGGTTACAGATGAAGACCTTGCATTCCAGAGAGGTAGTGACATTTCCGGGGTCAAACACAAGGACAGAGACTCAAGCTGGGGTTGTGCCATCCCAGAGCAGATCTCTTGTTGAAAACGTAATGAGATGAGGCCAGGCCTTCTCTCCCAGGCCTTTGCAGATCCTCCTCTGTGTAGAGTAGGTGAGAAGACGGGGCCATGCGGGCACTGCTGTGGAAGCACATAGAGCCTACTGGTGAGCCCTTCCTCAGGTCAGAGCTGAAAATGCTCAGCCAATCCTACCTCCCCTAGTTCATTAATGGGGAGACTGAGGCACAGAAAGGGTCAAAGTCATGCCCAACCTTGCTTGACTGATTTGTGGTAGAATTGGCTCTTCACTCGAAGTCACTTGAAACATGACTTGGCCAAATACTTGTATCTTCTTCACACTTTATTTCGGGGCAGAAAGAGCTGGTTAGAGGTCAAATCAAAGGTTAATATCATTTGGTTACTGTTTAAGATTAATTATTTGAAAGTCAGAATTATGGAGAGAGATTAACGAAGAGAGAGTGAGAGAGAGAAAGACGGGAAGAGGAGAAGAGAAGAGATCTTCTAATCAACTGTTTCACTCCTCAAATGACTGGGATGGCCAGAGGGGGGCCAGGCCAAAGCTAGGAACCAGGAGCTCTGTACAGGTCTCCCACATTGGCACAAAGGCCTAAGCAGTTGAGCCAGCCTCTGCTGCTTTTCCTAGGCACTTTATCAGGGATCTAGATCAGAAGTGGAGCAGCCAGGACTTGAACTGGTGCCCATATGGAATGCTGGCACTGCTAATGGTAGCTTTACTTGCTTTGCCACAGAACTTTGCCTCTGTTTGGTCACTTTTCAAGGATAAGACAGTACAAAAGAGTTCACACATACTCTTATTTAATTCTGTAACAACCCTGTGAATTTGGCATTGCTATTATTTCCATGTTATGAGAAAACTGAGGATCAAGGGAGTTAAGTATCCCATCTGCAGCGGAGTCGCAGAGTCATGATGAAAGCTGGCTGATTGATTCCAGAGTTAGACTCTTGCTCACTGTTAGCAGGCTGATCACACTACAGTTACAGGATGCTTCGAACAGAACATCTGCCTGTAGGTGGAAAAGTTTCAAGTTACTGTGGAAGACAGAGCTCACACTGAAGCACGCATGTAGAAATGGAGCATTGCTTGGCTTTGATGTGGGTGTACAGAGAGCCAAATGAGCTTGAATTATGTATGAGAGCACTAGAGCTTATCAAAATCCAGCTACAGTTAAAACAACAATGCTGATAGAGACCATTACTTGTTGCCCAACGTCTGTGTTGTAGGTTCTGGAGATGTATTGCTTCTAGCCCTTGAGCAGTCACGGTACGTGAACCAGCAACCATGAAGTTATCCTAATGTCATAGCTAGTGATAGAATCTGTGATATCAGGAGACGCGCTTAAGATAGGATTTTAACAGGTTCTCAAAGCACCTGTCGCAGTGCTTTCTCTGTTCCCAACCCAATGTTTGCTTCTCTGAGTCACCAGCAGCTACAGGGTAGGAGATGGAGGGAGACTGTAGTCATGCCTGCTCCCTGGGCCTGTTGGGACATGCTGCCCTGGGCCTGTGGGAACAGGGAGAATGGGACATGGTGAGCTCTGACTGTGGCTAGAGATAGGACTGACTCCAAAACAGGAACCATCAACTTAACAATGAGTGAATGGCTCCTCTAATTTTAAAACCCTAAGCCTGCATCACACTCTGAGAGGCTGGTGTAAAGCATCAGAGTGTGAGTTCTGGTTCCTGTTCTGCCCTGCACACACTGGAACCAGTCATAATCCTTTCCAGTCTGGGTCTGTTTCCCAGGGTGTGCCATGAAAAGGAAGGATTAGATAATGACTTCTGAAATGCTTTTCTTTTCCTCGTTGGTGGGATGGGAGTAGACAGCAAACCTTTTATCCTAATAGGAAGTTCAATGGAAGCATAACATATAGAACTATTTTCTTAAAGTAATTTATTTAAAAGGCAGTTAGAAGGAGAGAGTTACAGGGAGAAAGCTTCCATCTGCCAGCTCACTCTCCAAATGGCCACAATGGCCAGAGCTGAGCTGATCCAAATCTTGGGCTTCTTTCCAGTTTTCACATGGTTGCAGGGCCCAGGCATCTGGGCCATTTTCCTCCGCCTTCCAAGGTGAATTAGCAGGGAGCTGGATAGCAAGTGGTACAGCCAGGACTTGAGCAAGTGTCTGTATAGGATGCTGCGATCAGAGGCTTAGCCAACAATGCCACAGTGCTGACCCCACAGAGTTCTTAAGAGTGACCTCCTTCCTGAATGCAGTGCAAGAGCCTAACCCCTTGTGGCTTGACCTTGTGTGGTCCCCCTGATGCCTTCTCTACAGCAGCCACTGAGACATCCCCATCGATTATAGTCCTGGGACTGTAAAGCACATCACAGGCCTTTGCTCCTTCTGAACGCACCCATAGAATTGGTCTGGGGTCCATAAGAATGGCTGGAAGACATCCCTGCAGAAAGAGGCTCCTGAAGGGAAGCCTGTAGGCGTGGGGCCTTCTCCAAGCCCATTTACCAAAACTCGGGGACATGGACATACTGCCAGTTGGGTTGCACACTCCTACATGGGAGGTATAGGCCAAGCCCTAAGGGGACATGCCCATCACTGCTGAGTGACACAATACAGTGGTGGTATAGAAGAAGTGTTTTAGCCACAATCAAGTAAAATGGGCTCAGCCATCTTCAGAGTTTCCTAGAAGGTGTAACAGGTTGATTGCCACATGCAATTTCTGTGTGACTTTAGACAGGTTCCTTGCCCTTTCTTGTGAATAGACAGTGACAAAGACAATGATGATAGTGAAGTTGCCTGTCACCAAACACCTGTTTGTTTCTATTCTGTGGAGCACTTCCCTGTATTGCATTGGAAAACCCTATGAATAACCTTATAAGGTAGGTGTTGTGTTATCCATGCTACAAATGAGGAAACTGAGGCACAAAGAAGTTAGATGGCTCGCCCAAGTTCACATAGCTCAGATTATCAAATGGTAAGACTGAGGCTCAAGCGAATGTCTGACTCCAAAGCTAGCCATTTGATCTGCAATATTACCTCCACTGTCTTTGAAACTTGTGGCAAAAGCTGTTTTGACAATTGTGAAAAACAGCCTAAGTCATGTTCACAAGCTGGCACCCAGTAGGTGCACAGCAAATGAGTTCCTTCCCTGTCTCCACTCTCTACACACCAAAGATCCCCGAAATGGCTGGAAGAATTGGTGAGCAGCATCCACGGTTCCTCTCCCCACAGGCGCTGACAGCAGCGATAGGAAAAGACCTGTGTCCAATTCTAGACAAAATTTTTTTTCATGCCGATGAGCTCCTTTAATGTTTGTCAATCTGTGCTCCACGGAACACAACTCCAGACTGTTCCAGTTTCAGTACAATTTAGGAAATGCCATATCTTCTCTTGGAGATGCCCTTTATGCATTAGCATATTAAAGAGTAGAATAGTCCTCCTGTAAAAGGTTCTGCCTGGGTTAGCTTAGTTGAGAATATACCTAACTCATTGATCACGAACTCTACCCCAGTTTCCTACCACCAATACACTTGGGACACACTTGGGAGAGAAACTGAGTCTCATCCATTTACGTATGTAAGGCAGTTGAGAGTCAAGCAGCGTGTGTAGGTTGTCCGTGGTCACATAGCTACTCAATGCTGGGTTCTTCTGTAGATGTGGCCTTATCTCAAATTAGTCATTCCAATGCCGGGTGGAGTAGTGGCGAAGGTGGAGTCCACCTGAGTCTATATCCTGTCTGCATCATTCTCAGCCACGTGCCCTCGAACAATTTGCGTAACCCCTGCAGACCTCAATATGCTCATCAGCTTGTAGAGGAACAACATGATCCTGACCTCACAGGACTGATTTGTGTATTCAGTGAGTTGATTTAAGATGCCTTTAGAACAGTATCTGGCATGTAGTAAGAAGTTAGTTCTTGCTGTGCCTGGTGCAGTCCACTCCAGTATTCCGGGCATGGGAGGCATAGTCAACTAGGAGAGCCTGTGGCCAGCAGCTCGGGGGAGCCTGTTAGGCAGCCAGAGCTCCCAGGGGAAGGGATCCTACCCAACCCCCCTGGGGCCAGGCCTTTCCTGTCACCACAATCACTGCCTCTTCTCTGTGTGTCTCATCTAATTACAGAGGAATCTGCGGCAATTTCCAATGTGTTGAGACTGTACAGGTGTAAGAAGGAGGGGCTGGGGAAGCCATGCAGCACGGGGGGCTCTGGCTTTCAAGCCAGATGGTTCTGGCAATTACACGATTTTGGCCAATCATGTAGCTCTATTCCCTCATTTGAATATGGGGATGATTATGAGTGCTACTTAAAAAAAAAACTTTCTAAAAAAAGGTTATTTTTATTGAAAGTCAAATTTACAGAGAAAAGGGTAGATGAAGAGAAAGATCTTCCATCTGCTGGTTCACTCCCCAAGTGGCCACAATGGCCTGAGCTGAGCCAATCTGAAGCCAGGAACCAGGAGCTTCTTCCAGGTCTGCTATGTGAGTGCAGGGTCCCAAGGCTTTGGTCCATCCTCTACTACGTTCACAGACCACAAGCAACTGGATGGGAAGTGGAGTAGCCGGGACATGATTGGCATCCATGAGATCCCGGCAGCATGCAAAATGAGGGCTTCTAGGCTACTGTGTCAGACCCAACAGCAGCTACTTCTTAAAGTTTGTGGTGAGGTGAGGTGCAAAGAGATCATAACTAATGTATAATAAGTGCCTGCTATGTGCCAGGCACTGTTCTAACAGCCAGGGCTGGCTTGGATCACAGTAGTCAGGTTACAGAACTTACATTCCAAAAGGAGTGGGATGTATAAGCAAAAAAAAAACATGAATGAGTATATTCATAGATACAAAGGAAATAGGGTGAGAGAGTGAATGATAAACTGGTCTAGGAAGGAAGACATCAATGAGATCTAATTGCTAGGGAGTAAACCACTTGCAAAAGTCTAGATGAAGAGTTTTCCAGATGGAGGCAGCAGCTGGTGCGAAGGTCCCGAAGGGAGCAAGCTTTGCTTGCTTGAGGGACAGAAAGGGGAGATTCCTTACAAAGATGGGCAAGATGAAATCATTTTGGGATGGACTCAGCCCAGCAGTGACGATGCTGATTAAGGAGCTTGAGTGCTACATCGGAACGCCAGGATTTCTAACCTGTCTCCACCTCTTGACTCCAACTTCCTGCTATGCAAACCTTGTGCGACAGATGTGATGACTCAGATAAATGGGTTCCTGCCACCCATCTGGGAGACCAGGATTGAGTTCCTGGGTCTTGACTTCTTGGGCAGTGTGGGCTTTTGCAGAATGAGCCAGCGGATGGCAGCTGTCCGTGTTTCACAAATGCATCAATTGCTTTTCACAAACACCTGGATGTCCAAGATAATGAAAACCAATATCCACTGAAAATCATGCCCATAAATCATGCCTTCAGAGGCACTTCTCATAAAAGCCCAAAAGTGGAAACACCCTAAGTGTCCATCAGCTGATGAATAGATAAAATGTAGTGCATCCATACAGTGAGAACTTACTTATCCATAAAATAGCGAAGTGCTGATGCATGCTGCAACATGTGTGACCTATGAAGAAACAGGCTAAGAGGCCACACAATAGACTATGTATTTCATGATTCTGTTGATGTGAAGTATTCAGAATATGCAAATTGGGGAGAGAGAGAGGGAGGGAGGGCTGGTGGAGTACAGAATGGAGAGTGATAGCAAATGGGAACTGGGTTTGCTAAGAGACTGAATCATACACATTAAAAGGATATTCTTAATGGTAACTGGATTATATCTCAATTTTTAAAAAGTTGGAGATTGGTAAAGGCCTGATTAGAAGCCACACTGCCAAGTCTGGAGTAGGTCCTGCTGCCAGGTAAGGGTCACAGGTATCACACAGGAGGATCCCAGCAAACACATAGCAGAGGCAGCTTGCCTAGGGCTGCTAAGCTTCAGAGTAGGGGAGCTGACATTCTCACCGGGGCTGCCTGGCTTCAGAGCCCTTGTACCAACAGAAAGCATCAGCATAGCATGGGGCTTGGTGTTTAGGTCCAGCAGGTACTCAGGAGCAGGAGCTGGGGTCTCGGGTCCAGATCCCTTCTCTGTAAAGCTTCCTCTCTCTCTTCCAGCCTCCACTGGCATCTTTCCCATCTGCCTGGTGGCAACCACAAAAGCCAAGGACCAGTCTTAACCTCCCCCTTCCCCCACTAGGGGAATCTGCAGCCTGGCAGCTCTCAGCACTCTGCCACCTCAGCCGCACTGGAAATTCTGGTTTACTGGGCTGAGCCTGGTTGAGCGGCCCCACAGGAATCCAGAGCGTGGGTGAAGATTTCTCCACCACTGAGGTGAGGCGGAGGAGCTGCTTTCCATCGTGGGGGACCTCCCGCCAGTCAGAGCCGGGGAACAGCCCCGATTGGCATGGGCCTGAAGCAGAAGGGCGGGAACTCGGACCCTGAGGGCCTGGCACAGCCGCTGCCTTGGGATTGGCTGTGAGCCGTGGCCCTGCGCCAATAAAAGCCACACCTTTTTTGGGTTTGTAGGGCTTCAGGTCTCAGGGTGATAATGACTTGTTGCGCGAGGAAAACAATGTGGTTTGTTTGGTGATGGGTCTGTCTTGCGGTTTGCATTCCCCTGAAAGCCCGGTAGGTACAGAATGGCCTGACCTTGAATCAACTCGGACCATAGGGAGTGGTCCTTGTTTGGGGAGAAGACGCCGCTGGTAATGAACATTTTAGGTGCTCTGATCCCTTTAAGAATCTGACAATAAAAATGCATGAGGCTTTGGGGGCTGCAGATCAGGTTCCCGCTTGGGACACCCCACGCCACCAAGGAGTCCCTGGGTTCCAGCTGGGCTCTGCTTCTCATTCTCACGCACCTGAGAGGCACCAAGTGAGGACAGCTCGAGTGCTTGGCCCTGCCTCCCACACGGCAGGCCCCGGGTGATGTTCCTTCTCCTAGCTTTGTTCTGGCCAGGGCATGACTGTTGGGAGTGTTTGGGAAAGGAACCAGCTGGCAGGAGACCTGTGTGCCTGCCTTTTGCCAGGCGGTGCACATACCACGCTGCCTGGATTTGAGGGAGACCCAGGCAACAATTCTTGACTTCAGACCCATGCAGGGAGGAGTGGGCAAGCAGCGAAACTTGTGCATTTTTAATGTACATTTTTCTGGATGCAGAGCTTTATACAGAATAGTGCACAAATGTGAACTGTGATAATGACTGGATTTTTGTAAATTGTGTTTCAGGTCACTTTTCTTTACATGTAACTTCTCACTATCGCAAATATCCACAGATATTTTGTTTAAAATGCTGTCTATGGCCCAGAGCAATGGCTCAGTGGCTACATCCTCACCTTGCACGTGCCTGGCAACCATATTGTGTCCCAGCTGCTCTACTTCCCTTCCAGCTCCCTGCTTGTGGCCTTGGAAAGCGTCGGGGATGATCTCTTCCGGGTCTCCCATGCAGGTGCAGAGTCCCAAGGCTTTGGGCCATCCTCAACTGCTTTCCCAGGCCACAAGCAGGGAGCTGGGTGGGAAGCGGGGCTGCTGGGATATGAACCAATGCCCATATGAAATTCTGGTGCATGCAAGGCAAGGATTTAGCCACTAGGCTATTGTGCCTAGCCTTTTTGGTTACTTTTAAAGGCAGATTTTTACAGAAAGAGAAGGAAATAAAGTTATCTCTCATTTGCTATTTTACTCTCCAAATGGCCATATTGGCTAGAGTTGAGCTGATCTGAAACCAGGAGCCTAGAACTTCTGGGTTTCCCATGTGGGTACCGGGTCCCAAGGCTTTGGATTCTCCTCAGCCTGATTTCCAAGGCCATAAGTAAGGAGATAGATTAGAAGTGGAGTAACCAAGACTTGAACTGGTACCTACATGGGATGCTGGTGCTGCAGGTGTAGGCTCAGCAGGCTATGCCATGACACAGGCCCCGGGATCAATTCTGAAAGTAGAAATGTGATAATTTACAACGTTGATTTCTTCCTAAGACATATGGTGGTGGTGGAATATCAGTATGTGGCCCTTTCATATTCATTTCCTTACTTCAAAATATTTTTATTTTTCTAAGACTTACTTTATTTGAAAGGCAGAGTTAGAGATTTAGAGTGAAGTCTTCTATCCTCTGGTTCACTCCCAAATGGCCACAACAGCCAGTGTCTGGCCCCGCTGGTGTTGGGAGCTTCATCTGGGTCTCCCATGTGGGTGACAGGGACTGCTTTCTCCCAGGCACATTAGTAGGGAACTGGATGAGAAGTGGAATAACTAGAAATTCCATACAGACTGTCAGTGGCTATTAAACATGCTGTGCAAGGATGCCAGGGAACTGGGGGTGGTGGTGGGTTTTTTTTTGTTTGATTGAAAGAGTAATGAAAGGAGAAAGGTAGGGAGGGAGCAAGGGACGAAGGGAGGGAAGGGCAGAGAGAGAGAGCGAGAACGCACTTCTACGTATTGGTTCACTCCCCTTGAATGCCTGTGACATCCAGGACTGTGCCAGAGTGAAGCCAGGAGCTGGGAATTGCATGCACCTCCTAGAAGGGTGGCAGGAGTCTAAGCACCGGGACATCATATGGTGTTGCTTTGATGCATTTGCAGGCACACTCACTGGAGATACAGACTAGCCAGGACCAAACCAGGCACTCCAGTATGGGATGTGGGGTTCCAGGTGGTAGCTCAACCTTATACACTGTAACAAGGTCCACCAAGATGCATCTTTTAATCTCCGGAACCCAGGAATATTTTAGCTTTCACAGTTAAAGAGCCTTGGTGGATGTGATTAAGTAAAAGACCTTGAGATGGGGGAGTATCAGCCTAGATCTTCCCAGTGGACCCAAGTACTCCTTAGAGTCCTTAAAGAGGAAAGGAGGAGAGTCAGAGGGGAGCATTCCATTTGGAGATGAAAGCAGAGTTTGGAGGGATATGGCCAGAAGGGTCTAGAAAGAAGCAGTACTGAGGAATTGTTTCCTGGGACTCCTAGAAAGAACTAGCCTGGCCGATGCCTTGATTCTTAGCATAGTGATTCAGGAAACTTGCGCCGTCTGATGCTGGTGACTGTAAGATGGTAAGCATGTGTTACCTTAAGACACTAAAGTAGTATGTTACAGGAGCAATAGCAAATTAGAAAAAGTTGCATCCAGTCTCACTTCACCAGAAAAGTACTTGCTTGCCCAGATCTTCCACAGTATGGCCAGTCTGCTCTACAAATGTTGCCAGTTCACAGCAGAAAACGTCAGCCTGTTTGGACTGTGTGGAGGATCTGAGGCCATGTAGAAAAGATTGCTACCCGCAATGGCATGACCAGGGTGAGAGAGGGAGGTGCCATGCGATGGAGAAAATGAGAAATGACAGACACAAGATAAAGAGTACTGAAACAGGCAGCCAGAGGGAAACCCCTTCCTCTGAAGGAGGTTGATGTAGAAAGCTCACTGCTTCAGTCGTTCAGTGAACTCTTTGGGGAGTCAAATGACAGGATGCGGCACACATGTTGATAGCTACGCCCCATGTTAATATGCTTGATGACCAGGAAGCAACAGTGTGACCCAAGTACAGAGGTCAATATGTGACCGTCTGAAAGATATTTTAAAGAACAGTTTTGTGGCCTTAGACCATTGCCTTACTGCAGGCCACAGTCTTGTCCAGTCTCCACTGTTAGATTGCTCTCATGGCATTTAACCTTGATCTCTGGCACTAGCAGTCATTCAACTTGAGATTTCAGGCATGATCTACTCTGTTCTTCCTTATCAAGTTGCGCTATTACTTTTTATAAATGGCCTGGAGGGGGGTGGGAATCATGCTCTCTAGGGAGAAGGAAGCTTAACCCTGAACTTCAGAGCTTTCCTTTCTGAACCACACGTTCGCCTTCTCTTGCTATTCCACCACAGGCATGTTCACACCCACAGTGTCTGTTAGGGGATCAGTGCTCATTTTAAAGTTGAATGAGGCCTGTAGAAGTCTCCAGACTCCCAGGGCTGTGTGCTCTGCTTGCCTGTGCACCTGTTTTCCTCGGGGAAGACAGAAGTACAAAGAGGCGTTGAGACTGGAGCCAAGCTGAAGTTTCAAAGATGCATCAATTCTTAGATGAGTCCAGTTTTCTTAACCAGCCCGAGGCAATAAAGGCATCCCGAGGAGTGTCCTCCCCATCTCATGGGGTGGAAAATGCACATAAAGACAGGACTACCTGGTCCCAGGATCCAGGTCCAGAGAACTAAATCTGAGCTCTTCTTGGGAGCTAAAAATCTGCCTAGTAGGGGTCAGAGCAGCCATATTGGCCTTCCTCCCTCCCAGACTCCCCTCCTAACCTCCTGGTATCTGCCATAGTCCCCAGCAACTGATTTCCGACTCTGATGGAAACTACCTTAGTATCGAATTGAGATCTGGGGGTGAGTGAGATCATCCAAGGCAGGCTTTAGCCTGCTCTGGGGAGTCCTGAGTGGAAACCCAGATCTCGCTGAAGAAGAGCAACGTGAATGACTCCAGCTAGCAAAATCCTCTGCTCTGTGCCAGTTATTGATTGCTGACACACCAGGCACAGTGCCAAGTTGATTCGTTCATGCCATGAGGTCATTTTTGCAGCAACCCAAGAGTTGGGTGTTATCACTGTTACTATTCTTAGTCTATAGCTAAGGAAACTGCTGCTCAGAGATGGAGAACTTGCTCATTCCTCCACAAAGCTGGGATTACAACACCCCAGCCTTTAACCAGTTATGCCTCGGCCTGTATCTTTGACTGAGAGGGTCCCTAGGGAGAGACGATCCATGGCACTCAATCCCAAGTTCACCCTTAACTCTTTCTCTGCGATTCTTCCTCCCACCTCCATAGTCATGTTCTCCATAGCCCTACAGAAAAGGACAACCATCACCAATAGACTAGCTACCAGTTAGACCTCTATTTTATGCTAACTGCAAATTTTTTTTGGGAGGAGGATATGGGACAGAGGAAATTATTTGTTTAGTAGACATGGATGGAATGTTCATTTTAAATCTAGCTTCACTTTATGTGAAAGGCAGAGAGAAAGGGTAATCGTCCATCTTCTGGGTCACTTCCCTGAAGTTTGCAACAAGCAGGGCTGGGCTGGGTTGAAGCGAAGAAACCACAACCCAATCCAGATCCCCCACAACGATGGCAGAGACCTGAATGCTTGTTTGTTTTTCTAAGACAGAGGAAAAGATCTTCCATCCACTGGTTTACTTCCTAAATAGCTGCAATGGTCAGAGCTGGGCCGATCTGAAGCCAGGGGCCAGGAGCTTCCTCCATGTGGTCCCCCATATGGGTCCAGAATCCCAAGGACTTGTGCTGTCTTCTACTGCTTTCCCAGGCCACGATGAGAGTGCTGAATTGGAAATGAGGCAGCTGGGACACGAATTGGCACTCATATGGGATGTTAGCACTTGCAGGCTGAGGACTAGCCTGTTGAAACAGAGGGCTGGACCTGGGACCCAGGTACCTGAGCCATTACCTGCAACATCCCAGGATGCTCAAGTGTAGGAAGCTGGGTTGAAACTAGAGGAATCAGGACTGAAACAAGGCACTCTCATGGGGGACACGGAGACCTAATTGTAACCTAATTGCCCACCCCTGAGGAAGTATTTATGCTATGTCTGCTGTGCAGGGTGTGGACGCGAGGTCAGCCCTGTACTCATGAACCAACGTCACAATGATCATACCATAAAGATGACCCATAGCTTTGGTAAAGGAGAAGATAAGGGCAGAATGCTTGGAGATGTATTTTCCAGAGTAGTTTGCACTTGGGCTTCCAGAGGGAAGGGAAGTTGTAATGACACAAGATGGGTGAAGGAAAGTTTTAGCCTGTGAGCATGGGGGAGCCATGTGGGGGGCATTTCAGATTGCTGACCAGGGCAGCTGTGAGGGTTCCAGGGGGTGAGCAGAAGCCCAGGGCACCAGCAGAAAGTACAAAAGGTCCAGAGATGGTTGCAAACACAACAGAAGTTAATGAACTAAATCATCACTTATAAACTGGGTGTGGTGCCGCTGGCACTGCAGGGACCAAAGGAGTAAATGCGACAAGAATAGCAGTGGTGGTGGTCAGTGGGCAGAGCCCAGGCTGTCCTGCCTATAGTTAGTCAGCTCTGGCTGCAGCTGTCAGTGAACCCCCTCTCTTGCTCTGCTCCCTCCCTGGCTGGACTTCTTGCCAAAAAGCATTTTAGCATTGTTCCAACAGGGGTTCTTTGATTTCCCCTTTCCCATCTGCCTGAAACTCCGGAAGGCAGAAATCCCTGGTTCCATTCTGAGTAATGAAAAGTAGAGTTTACTGGCTGCCTTTCCCCCCTCTCCCCCTCTGCCCTGGTAGCATTTCGGTACACACTTTCCCAGGGAATCCCTCCCTTTGGCCTGTTCAGCAGCAGATCTGAGCTGGCCAGACAGGGAAGCATCTGGGAGCAGGCGGGAATGGGCCCAGGAGGCAGCTCTGGTGGAGCCGATTCGAGTAAATCAAACCATATGGGCAAGCGGGGACTGGCTGTGGGAACATGACTGTCCTCCTGCTATAGATGGAAGCAAAAAAGTTCTTGAACATTTCCCACCATGGGAAAAGGAAACTGAATGCAGGATGGGATCCAGTCCCACCCCTAGCATTTGCAGGAACTGGGGCGAAGATGCCATATGTCTCTAAATAATGAAGAGTTTATATCATGCAAAAAAACTGTTATAAATATACTGTCATCTTTGCTTGGCAAAATATACATAGAATAAGTCGCAGATTTATATATCTGAGGCTTGGCAAAAATATCAAAGATAACTGAATTTAGTGGTTGTTGCATGTTTCTCTACGGTCTGCTGTTGAAGAGATAAAGGGATGACATCTCTGCATCTTGTTTTACTAAAGATTTTTATGTCATTTGTGTTCTATTGTCACTAATGCTAAGTGAGACAAATGACTTTGAATTAGTGTAACACTTACATGGTTTTTTATTCTCAATTTGAAGAAGCACTTGTTTGTCAGGATTAGCACCTGGAATTATCAGAGTTTTTTTTAAATTTTTTTATTTACTTGGAAGTCAGATCTTTCATCTGCTGGTTCATCCCCCAAGAGGCCACAACAGCTAGGTTGAAGCCAGGAGCTTCATCCAGATCTCACATGTGGGTGGCAGGGGTCCAACCACTTGGGCTGTCTTCCCCTGCTTTTCTCAGGCCATTAGTGGGAAGCTGGATTGGAAGTGAAGTGGCCAAGACACAAACCAGTGTAAGACACAATACACAAACATCAAGTAAAGCTACTGCCTGAAAAATTACGCATTGCCAGATCTTGTGCCCATTGGTGGGTCCATGGGCCAGCCCTACTTAGTCCACCTCCTGTCCTATCAGAAACACAGTAGCCTTTCCTGTCTGGCTTTCACCCATTCTGATTTTTACCATTGGGTGTTTCAGCCCAGCCAAGCCTGGTCCACACCCAGACACAGCTCACACATGGCTCAACAGGGGTAGAGAGCTAGCCTAGCCCATCCTACACCCATTCTGGTTCTTATGAACACCAGTGGGTGCTGGAGTCTAGCCTAGTCTGGCGCACCCCAGACCCAGTCCACACTTGTGTTAAGGGACGTTGCAGTCATGCTAAGACCAGATAGCAGTCCCCACTCTGGCCTTCGCACTCACCAATGTAATCCACAGCCCAGCCGGGGCATCTGCTTTGGAAATCTGATGTCTTTTATCAGATGTTTTCTTTGAGCAGATCCATGGAGTATTGTACATTATCTGTGCCCCCTGCCCCTTCTTAGACACAGAGATCATTCCAAGCTCCTATTCACTGGTGCTTTCCCAAAGGCCCACAATATCCAGGGTGGTCAGGAGGACCTGCTCCTAGCCCTAGAAACAATCCAGATCTCCCATGTGCGGATTGTAAACCAAGCTACCTGAGCTACCACAGCAGCCTCCCAGGATCCATGCAAACAAAGCTGGAATCAGGAAATGGAACCCCGGTATTTTCAGAATGTAGGTGTCAAACTGGCAGCTTATTCAGCTAGAGCTTAAACTTGTCCTTGTATGTAATGTGTTCTTCTGAATACATACCGTTAGAGGTATAATTGTGAGCACATGTGCTGGTAACAAACTGCTGTGCACAGCACAAAGCTGTTCCAAGATACTCGGCTTTGGTAATCTCCATTGTGTTTAAATGTCAAGAATTCATTAAAAAAAAATTTACTTTTTTTTCTTTATTGGAAAGCCAGATTTACAGAGAGAAGCAGAGACAGATTTTCCATCCACTGGTTCACTCCCCAAATGGCCATAGAGGCCATTGCTTTGGGCCATCCTCTGCTATTTAGCCCAGGACATAAGCAGGGAGCTGGATGGGAAGTGGAACAGCCAGGACACAAACCAGTGCCTATATGAGATGTAGAGGATTAGCCAGTTGAGTCATTATGCCAGCCCCAAGAATCCAACATTTGTAATACGTAAGTGATTACCAATTATATATATTTATTTTCACATACGCATATGCATATGTATCACATTTCCTTAAAATAAAGGATTTACTTACTAACTTGCAGCCAGAGGGAGGCAGAGAGTGAATGAGTACACAAGCATTTTATCCATCGGTTTCCTCCCGCAAATGCTTTGTAACAGCCATGGTTGGGTCAGGACAAAGCCAGGAACCAGAAACTCCATCCAAGTGTGCAAGAATCAGGCATCAACTACTGTCCTAAGTGGATTATTAGGAAAGTGAATTACAGAGTAGAGCATTAAGTGCAGGTATCTCTTTGATGAATTGATTTCATTTCACTTGTATAATAAATATACCCAAATGTATATGAGAAAGATGGAGCATATGGTAAAATGTAATTTTAGTTTCACGAGGAGCCTCTATACTGCCTTCTATGGTGGTTGGATGGACTTACATTTCCAAGAGTGTACGTAGGTTCCCCTTTTCCATATCCTCCAGCATTTGTTACTTTCAGTCTTTCTAGTAATAGCCAGTGTAATGGGGACGGGAGGAGGGTCGGGGAGGAGGAGATTTTTTTTTAAAGATTTATTTCTTTTTATTGGAAAGGAGGATATACAGAGAGGAGGAGAGACAGAGAGGAAGATCTTCCATCTGATGGTTCACTCCCCAAGTGAGAACAGTGGCTGGAGCTGAGCCAATCCTAACCCAGCAGCCAGGAGCTCTTCTGGGTCTCCCACACGGGTGCAGGGTCCCAAGGCTTTGGTCCATCCTCGACTGCTTTCCCAGGCCACAAGCAGGGAGCTGGATGGGAAGCAGGGCCGCTGGGATTAGAACCGGTGCCCATATGGGATCCCGGGGCACATGCATACAAGGCGAGGACTTCAACCACTATGCTATCGCGCCGGGCCCAAGGATGAGATTCTATCTCATTATGCTGTTTGATTGTCGTTTCCTTGATGTCTAATGATATTGAGCATGCTCTCATTTATTTGTAGGAGAATTGTCATTTTTCTTTTGGGAAGTTACTTAGATCATTTCCTCACTGTAATGATTGGATTTTTTAGTTTGCTTTTTAAAATACCTTAGATGTTGGGTATTAAACCTTTGCAGTTTTCTCTCACTATATAGATTTTTTCATTCTGTTGACTGTTGTGTTTGCTAGGTAGATTTGCTTAATTTGCAATAATCCCATTTGTTTTTGCTTGTTGCTTTTGGAGTCTTTGGCAAAAAATGACAACAACAACAAACACTATCAGCTGTGCCAATTCTTTACATATTCTGTTTCTTCTAGTGATTTTATAGGTTTTGGTATTGTTTTGGCATTTGGTCAGTGTTGAGTTGATCTTTGCGTACAGTTAGAGGAAAGGGGTCTAGGCACAAATACATTGAAGAGCCTGTCCTTTCTCTGGCGACTGCATATTTGTGTATGGACACACACGGCATTCTGGCATCAGTTGGCTGTAGCAGCGTAGTGTATTTCTAGGATCCCTGTTTCATTCTGGTAGACTGAGTTAGCATTGAATTTTAAATCACTTTGTGGTAACAATGGCTGGGCTGAGCTGATCGAAGCCAAGCTGATCCAAAGCTAGGAGCCAGGGGCTTGTTCCAGATCTCCCATGTGGGTTCAGGGTCCCAAGATTGCTATCCCAGGCCACACTCAGGGAGCTGGATGGGGGCAGGAGCAGCTGTGACATGAAATCGCATGCAAATGAGATACTGGTGCCCATATGGGACTCCAGCAGATGTAAGGTGAGGATTTAGCCACTAGGCTATCACGTCAGGCCCTAGTTTAGCCATCTTAATATTAATTTTCTAGTTCATGAACATAGGAATCTTTTCAGGTTTTTGTTTTTAATCTTTGTCAATATTTCGTAATCACTACTGTTAATGTTTGTAACCTGGAGCTTAATTGTAGGGGTGTCCATTAGACAAATTGTTGGGTCTGTTCTGATTAAGCCATGTAACATTCACATGACTTTGCTCAACATTGTTTTAGCTCTTTGGGAAGTGGAGCAACCAGGACATGAACTGGCATGCACATGGGATACTGGTGCCCATATGATATCCTGGCACTTCGTAAGTGAGGATTTAGCCAGTTGAACCATGGTGCCAGAATGCATAAACCTCTAAAATATTTTGGCCTGCTATTACTATTACCATTTTGTTTTTTGGTTACTATTCATATAGAACATTTATGTTATATAGAAAGTAAAATGTGGAGTTAAAGTTCCAAATTATAGTAAAACTAGCTTGTAGACTAGAAAACTTAAAAATTTAGCATTCTCAAGGGGCTGGCTTTTTCAGAATAGTGTGTTAAGGTTCCACCTGTGACACAGTACTCCACGTTGGAGTGCTAATTTGAGGCCTGGATGCTTTGCTTCTACTCAGTTTCCTTCTGACGCGCCTGTGGAGGCCCCTGCCATATAAGAAGGAGAGCAGCATAAAGTTTTAAGTTGTTAGTTTCAGTTGAGGTGAGACATAGTTGCTGTGGCCATTAAAAGAATGAAGCAATAGTAGAAGATCTTTGTGTACTTGCTTTTAATTCACAGAAAAAAAAATATATTTAACTGTAGCATTCTCTTATTTAGGAAACAAAAAGTGCTACAATGGCTATTTCTATAATAATAAATTGTCCCATGTGTTCATCTTTCATGAAATCACTATTCATTCATACAACTCATTGTCTGATGTTGTTTCCTTTTAAGTTAAAGGACTTATCAGGATTTCCTGCAAGGCAGGTCTGGTGGCATTGAATTCCTTCAGCTTCGGCTTACCTAGGAGTTTCTTAGGTTCATTGTAGAATGATTTTTTGGATTATAGAATTTTGGTTGCTGCTTTTGTTGTTGCTCTTCTAGTACTTTCACTAAATCGGTCCATGGCTTTCCTGGACTGAAGTTTCTGATAAGAAATCTATTGGGAATCTCACTGATAATCTTTCAGGTGTTATGAGCTATTTCTTCCCTGCTGCTTTCCAGGTTCTGAGTTTTGAAAGTTTTCTTGTAATTTTGATCCTTGGGCCCAAGTCCTTGGGCCATCTTTCTTTGGCTAACCACACATGTTAGCTGGAAGCAGGTTCACAAGCCTGTGGAAGCAGTGGTCTGACCTATTGTGCAACAATGCTGGGCCCCTCTTACTCATTTTTAATTGGAGTTTTGCTTTCTTTAAAGCGGCTTGAGTTCCTTGTATTATTAACCCCTAACACATGCACAGTTTACAAATATTTTCACCTATGTGGTATGGTGTCTTTGTAAATTATCTCCTGTTGTGCAGAAATTTATTTTTTATGGAGTACCATTGTCTTTTTGATGGCTGGTTTTTGATGCCAAAGATAAAAAAACAATTGCCCAAGCAATGTCAGGCTGATTTACAGTCTCAGTTCTTACATCTAAATGTTTAATATTTCTGTTGTTGATTTTGTATGTGTCAAATTTATTTTAGACAAGTATCCAGTTTTCCCAATACGATTTTTCAAGAGACTTTCCTATGCCTTAGCCAGAAGTCGATAGGCAGTGTTTGCCTAAGCACATTTCTTCACTCTCTCTGTCCCATTGGTTGATGAGTTTTTTTATTCCAGTACCGTGGTGTTTAGTCGCTATTGCTGTATAGTATAATTTGAAATTGGTTTCTAGGGCCCGACGGCGTGGCCTAGCAGCTAAAGTCCTCGCCTTGAACGCCCTGGGATCCCATATGGGTGCTGGTTCTGATCCCGGCAGCTCCACTTTCCATCCAGCTCCCTGCTTGTGGCCTGGGAAGGCAGTCGAGGACGGCCCAATGCATTGGGACCCTGCACCCGCCTGGGAGACCCGGAAGAGGTTCCTGGTTCCCGGCATCGGATCGGTGTGCACCGGCCCCGTTGCGGCTCACTTGGGGAGTGAAACATCGGATGGAAGATCTTCCTCTCTGTCTCTCCTCCTCTGTGTATATCCGGCCTTCTAATAACAATAATAATAAATCTTAAAAAAAAAAAAAAGAAATTGGTTTCTACAAGCTTTTTCTTCTTGCTCATGATTTGCTTACCTAACCAGATTTATTTGTGGTTATATGATTGATTTGCCTTTTTCTTTGAAAGATTTGGTTGAAGTTTTGATTGAGATTTGATCTTGGAGACTTGGGTACTTTTTTTTTTAACAGTACTCTGGAATGTGGGGCATCTCACGTTTGGTTTGCTTTTTTCAATGTCTTGTCTGTGGTTTATAGCCGTCAGTGTAGAAATCTTCCCGTTCTTATATAAACTTCTCCCTAGTTTTATGTTTGTATAGCTCTTGTAAATGGCATGGCTCTCTTAATTTCTTTTTTTGAATGATGTGAATGTGCGAATATGCCGTTGATTTTTTTTTTTTTTTGCCTGACTTAAATTCTGCAACTTTGGTGTTTTATTCTTAATACTTTAGTAGAATCTTCAGGTGTCAGTAGAAAGGCTTTTATTTCTTCCTTTTTATTTGGATACCTATTCTTTCCTTCTATTGTGTAATTGCTGAGGTAGGAATTTCCAGTATTGCCTGGAATGGAAGTGACAGGAGTCAATGTCTGTGTTAATCTGGGTTTCCCAGGAAAGAGTTCCAGTTTTTCACTGTTGAATATAATGTTAGCTGTTTGTTTGCCACACATAGCATTTATTGTTCTGAGACAGATTTTATATATAATGTATATGTGTGTATATTTGAAGATTTGTTTTGTGGTTTCAAAGGCAGAGTTATAGAGACAGCATGGGAGGCACAGAGATCTTTTATTCACTGATGGTTGCTTTGGGACTGGGCTAGTTGGAAGCCAGGAGCTTCTGGGTTTGTCATGCTGGTGCAGGGGTCCAAGCAGTTGGGCCATCCTGGACTCTCCTATGCCTTTAGGGTGTTGGATCAGCAGTGAAGCAGCTGAGACTTGACTGTGTGCCCCAATGGGTTGCTGGCATCTAGGCAGCAATTTAATTCGATGTGCCATAATTCCAGCCCAGAATTCTTCTATGTTCACTTTGTTGCATAGTTTTATCATGAAGGCATGTTAGTTTGTCAAAAGATCTTTCAATGTATAATTACATGACTAAATGGTTTTTGTCTGTTCTTTTAATGTGATATAACATAATTTCCTTCTTTTAAAAAAATTGTTTGACACATTGATTAATTTTAAAGTCAGACTTAACAAAAAGAGAAAAAAACAGTTCCATCTGCTGGTTCACTCCCCAAATGCCCACAACTCCAAGATCAGACCAGCTGAAGCCAGGAGCCAGTGACTCCATCCACATCTCCACGTGGATGGCAGAGCCCAAATACTTAGGTCAGCTTCTGCTCTCCCAGACACGTTAGTGGCTCGTGTTTTCCTTTTTTTTTTTTTTATGAATTGAGCACTCTTTGTATTTCAGGAATAAGCCTCACTAGATCATGAACTTGTTAATGTGCTGTTGAATTTTGGGGCTAATAATTTGTTGAGGATTTTTGCATCTTTGTAACCTTAGCTCTCTGGCTTTAGTGTCAGGGTAATGCTGGTCTCATGTCTCGGTTAATTGTCCCGTGCTGTAGCAGCATCCCGCTAACTTGGTGATTCATAAAGAAAATAAATTGCTGTCTCAAAGTTCTGGAGGTAAGAATTCCAATATCAAGGTGCTACCTTCTGTAAGGGCCTTTGTGCTGTGTAATTACATGGCAAATGAGCTTGGGGGAAACAGGCCAAAATTGGGCTGAATTTGCTTTTTAGCAGAAACCCACTTCCATCATAAGCTCAATTTTGTGATAAGAGCATCAACTCCAAAAAGTTTGCCCTCATGACCGAATCACCTCCTAAAAGTTCCATCCCTTAATTTCACAGTGGCATTAAATTTTCACTTCTTATATTTAGGTCTTCATATATTGGTTTATACATATTTATGATTGTTATATCATGCGAATTGATCATTTTATCATTATACAATGTCTTTTTTGTATTATTATTGGAAAGGCAGAGTTAGAAAAAGATCTTGCACCTGCTGGGTCACTTACCAAATGGATCCAACAGCCAGATCTATGCCGATTTAAAGCTTGGAGCCATGAGCTTCTACTGGGTCTCCTATGTGGGTGCAGGGGACCCAGATTTTGGGTCACCTTTCACTGCTTTCTTAGGATATAAGCAGGGAGCTGGATAGGAAGGGGAACAGCCAGACTCGAACTTGGATCAATATGGGATGCAGTGCTGCAGGAGGAGGCTTAGCTTGCCCTGCCCCAATATACGATGTGTTTATTCACCTCTTTTCTTTTTATAGTTTTAGACTTAAGTTTTACTCTGTGTGGTATAAATATAGTATGTCTCTCTGTCGTTTCTATTTGTGTGAAATATCTTTTCCCATTTCTTCACTTTTGGTCCATGTATATTCTTTAAAAATGTGTCTCCTGTAATTGGGCCTTTAAAAAATTTTTGAAGATCAGAGAGACAGAGACCTGCTATCCACTTGTTCACTTCCCAAAACTCTAGAACAGCTAAGGAGGGCCAGGCTGTGGCTGAGATCTGAACTAAAGCTGGGCTGCACAGATCAAGCACTGAGCCATGACCTGCCACCTCCAGGGTACGTATGAATAGCTGAAACTGGAAGGGGAGCTGGAGCTGAAGCTGTGAACTATAATACAAGATGAGGGTTTAGCAGCTGCTGTGCCAAAAGCCCAGCCCAAGGCCTATTCTTACCCATTTAATCACTGTGTGTGTGTTTTCATTGGAAATTGTAATCCATTTGCAGCCAAAATAATTACTACCAGGCAAGAACTTACTACAGCAATTTTGCTGTTTTAGGTTGCTCTGTAAATACTCCTCTTTTGAGTCATTTGTGGTCTTAAAGATTCTTTGTAGTGACAAATGTTAAATTTTTATTAAAGTATCAATTATAGGTTTTTGATTTTTGGTTACCATGTGGCTTATAAAATATAACAATACATTTCGAATTGATAAAAACTGAACCTTATTGCTCAGAACTGTGTATTTTTGTCTCCCCTACATTATTTTTATGTCAAAATTTGTTATTTTGTGACATTGCTATTATTGATTCTCTTGTAACTCTCACACTAGGGATAAAATTGCATTCATTAGCACAGCTGCAGTTCCAGAGTACAGAAAATGGTTCTGTGTTACCTACATCATTGAACTTTGTTTACACCTTTTATATTAATAGCTAACAGCCTTTTGTTTCAACCTAAAGATCTACCTTTAATAAATTCTAGAATGCAGATCGGGTGGTGCTGCAACACAACCCCTCTTCCCAACCTCGCCACCAACTCTTGTTGGCTTGGGAGTTTCTCTTTTCATTTCGAAACAGGAGTTTTACATGAGAAAATATTCTTGATGGGCAGTTTTTTCTTTCAGATTTTTTAATCTATTGATCCAACTCTGTCCTGGTCCACAGGTGTGAGAGAAATCTGATAGGTGTAAGGTGACCTCTTTGCATGTGATGTGTTTATCTTCTGTTGCTCTCAGAATTCTCTGTCCTTGATATGGATTGCTTTGTCTTATTGAACTCTCTTTATTTTAAACTTGACTGGAGAGCTTCATGCTTCCTGAACCTGTATGTTGGCATTTTCTTCCCAAATTATGGGAATTGTCAGTCATTCTTTCTTAAAAAATAAGAAAGAAAAGAAACCTTTTCCTTCTGTTTGAGTCATCTTTTGTATATGCTAGGACTCCTGAAAGTGTCCTATATTTACCATTAATTTTACTCTTTCCTGTCTTGTTTCTCTGGGTAATTTCAATTGTTGCATCTTTGAGATCACTGAGTCTTCAGCTTCACTCAGACTGTTACTGACAATTTCTGCTGTGATTTTCATCATTTGTTGTGTTATTTATTCATTACTAGAATAGCTCCTTTTTTTAAGATTTATTTTTACTGGAAAGTCATATTTACAGAGAGGAGGAGACGCAGAAAGATCTTCTGACTGCTGGTTCACTCCCCAAGTAGCCACAACAGCTGTAGCTGAACTGATCTGATGCCAGGAGCTTCTTCTGGGTCTCCCATTAAGCTAAACATGGGAGGTGTGCAATGGCCATGGAGTGCCAATATTTCCAATTCAGTTATAGGATTTCAGGGATTGGGGAGGACAAGGTCACTGATGGGGATAGATGGAGCCACCTGCTGTACTCAGTAGAACTACATCATTAAGTATTGCCTCCCTGCATGTATGGACTGAGGATTATTTCAACTCCTGAGTATGGCAGGTGGACACCGTGCTCTTTGCTGAAATTCACTATTGTGATCATCTCCCTTTCTGGAGAGTTTGCAGCAGGAGTTTGAGGTTCTCATGAATGCTGTCCAACTCCCTAGTGGGGTGTAAGTATCCCTGTTCTTTCCTAACATTTTTCTATAGTGATCATTTCAATTCCTTGCTAAGGTCTCCAGAGTAGAGTCTAGAGTTTGGCCATCCAGAAATTCAAGCTATGCAGAACTTCTCTCCACTTCTGGAGCAGTTGGCTTGGCATTGTGGGTGGGGTGCACTGTGATTAGATACTCTAAAAGGCACATGCATGGATCTCCTGTCAGGAACCCTAGCTCCTTGGTCTAACTGGGCTTTCTGCACTCGTGTGTTCTGTGAATGAAATTAGAGTGGCTATCCTGGGAAGCACCTTGGAGTATGAGGGAAGCATCATGTCTCCCTCTGCTTCTCTGTTCCCACTGTAGGAATCACAGTCCCTAGGAAAACCTCTGCATGCTCCTGTTTATTTAGAAGAGGTTGAAAGTGACTGTTTTCTTAGCCTTTGCATGTTGTTTTAATCCGTAGACGACAGTGGTGAGTCACGTTTACTGTTTGGGGTTGTTCTCCCCAGCATTGGCTTTTCTGTGCATAATTACTAGTCAGACCTTCTGTGGGGGAACAGTGAAGCCTGGGACACCCTTTTCTGTCACTATGTTGACATTTTCCAATCCTTTTTTTTTTTTCACCTTTTCAGATTCAATAGACTCAGTTGTCTAATCTTCAGATTCATTCTTTGACCTGCTCAGAAGTTTCCAAATCACAGCTATGTGGCAAATGTATTCATGCAGGCTTACTAAGCTCACAGGACTCCTGAGTGTTACAAATAGTTTTTCTTAAGATTTTACTTCTGTGAAAGGCAGTTAGAGGGGGAAAGGAGATAGCCAGCCAGCTAGACAGACAGGTTCCATCTATTTGCCCACTCCCAAAACTCGGTAAAACAGCTGAGTTTAAGTCAGGCCAATGGCAGAAGCCTACAACTGCAACTGGATCTCCTACATGGGCGGCATGAGTCCAAACCCTTGGGTCACATTCTGCTGTTAACCCAAGCACATTAGTAGGGAGTTAGGTTAGCAGTAGAGCACCCAGGCCTTGAAAAAGCACCAGGATGCTGGTGGAGCAAGCAGTGGCTTAACTTAATGTATCACCATGCTGGCCCCAACACTGAAAATTTTCAAAAGAACTTGAAGTGTTCTTCTGATTTATGTGACTTCAGAACCTCCTTTTCACTGCTTATCTCGTAGGACAAGTAGTATTTCTCCTTTGCTGGCTCAGTTATGTTACCTTAATGCTGATGAGTTTTAGAGGCGGTTGAGAAAGATTTTGAGTTGTGTGGAATGTCAGGACCCTCCAAGTACAGCACTGTCCATTGTGAGAGTATCCCAGCCAAAAATCTAACCCTTAGCCTGAAAATCTTTCAGCCACCAACCGGAGCTCTTCACCTACAGCCGACTCCGGTCAATCTTACCCAAGCTCCACACAATCCAGTGACCAAATTCCCATCTAGTTTTGGGATATGTTCAATGCATTACAATATGATAGTAAAAGGCCAGGTTTGGGAACTAGGTTTAAATCCTAGTTTTGTCAAAGAAAAATCACTGAAATACATCCAAGTGTGTGTGTATGTGCATGAACACACATGCAAGCGTTTGTGTGGCTATTCCATATAGAATACAGTATATAACGTGGTTCTGGTTGGTTAAAGGGAATGAATGGATAGGATTTAGCATTGTGCTTATAGCATTGGCCCCTTAAAATGAGGTATATACAGTGTTAGTACTCAGCCTGTGAGATGGTCAAGAGTAGGAACCATTTCCTGTGTCTTGGCCAGTGCAACTGCTTTGTAAAGATGTAATTTCCCCAGTGAGAAAGCATAATGAGCCACCACTTTATTTCCTTCCATTCTTTCTCCAGTTGTTTTCTGAGTCAATGGTTTTAATGTGGCATTCCACAGACTAACGAGGACTGAACTGTGACCAGAGAAGACTAGGAAGCTAGTTTTGCTGGGTTGGAAGCAGTTTTAATGGAGATGGAAATGTTTATCAACTCAACACAGGTACCCCCAAAATACAAATCAAAATATCATCTTCAGCTGCATAGCAAATATGATTTAAGAATTTAACATCATTTTGATCACAAGCGTAAATATAAGTCACCATAAATAAATGTAAATTCATTGTACAAAAATTCCCCAACAACTCTTAATACAAATATGGTACATTTGACAATTTCTGAAACAGGATTTTTGTTAAAATTTTTTAAAGCCTCAGCTTTTTTTCCTGGGTCTCAGACACACAGAAAAACTTAAAAGAAGGCTGTAACAATGTTACGGAGGAAAAAATACTGAACTTTCCCAGTGTTGATAAGTGCTTTTAGGGAAACAAAGTTTCTCTCTCCTGAATGTGAAGACAACAGTTTACTGGGCCCATCTCTCTTGAGCATAATGTGACTGTTGAGAGGGTCAAGTTTAGAATCACAAATGCAATGTGGGAAGCATGGGTTGTGGAATAATAACAATCTTATAAAATGGGTGGTCCTACAAAGCAAGGCTAGAAATTTGGAGTGAACTCAAGAGCTTCAAAACTACTGATTTGTCTGAAAGAGTCAGCTGTCAGTCCCAGACAGGGTGGAAGGTAGGGAAGAGCTTAGAGATCTTATGCATGTTAGGAAGACATGTTCTGCCAAGTGGTTCTGCCATGTGCCATTAGCCCTGTCTTGGTGCTCTGGGGCACCACTGGTTCCCAAGAGGAAAGCAAATGAGAACAGGAAGTAGCTGCTCCGAATAGGACCAGCCACCTGACGCTTCGAACCTTTCCTTTAACATTTATTTTCTTTCATGGTTTGGAAGCAGTTCCAAACCTAAAGTTAAGAAGATGATTCCTTTATCCAGGGGTTATTACATTTTGATGTACAACAGAATAGCTCAGCTAGCTTGTGGAAACTTCAGTTTCCTAGCCCTATCAAAAGGGATTCAGAATTAGGGTTGGGCTAGCAATCACAGATCACTCAAATGTGCTCATCTCAGGATCTGATGACCCCCATCTTTCCTCACTAGAGAATAAGAGTTGCTTGCTCAGACCTCAGGAGTCTTTGCTGGAGTTTAAAAAAAAAATGATGAGACATAACCATTTCCATTTGTCTGCCCTGGCAGAAGGGTTATCATTGCTCTTTGCATTTTCTCGGTTCTGTTCCTCCAGGTCTGGATAAGTATCAAACTGTCATGCTTTCAATGCTGTGGAAAGCTCAAGCCTACAGGCTCCCTTTGAAGCTGTGCTCTGTAGCGAGACATTTATATTCCAAAGCCTTCTGTCGCCCCAGATGGTCTCCCCATACCTGGGAGAAATTTTGCAGAGGAATTTTTGATTGGGTCTGAAAAATGCAAGGAAATACAGCTCCCATGAGAGAATCCATACCCCCTAAATCTAACTTCAGAATCTTAATGGCATGGAAAGTTGAGGACAAAAGATGAAGTGCTCACAGACTCTTTCACAGGGCAAAGGAAGTTCTAACTCATTCAAACAGGATTTTGGGGGGGTACATCACTGCACTAGAAGCTGACTGATGAATTTTCACTCCTTACTTTCCTGTCCCCAAAATGGTTTGCGCCTCTGTTGTCATAAACCCTTTATATTTGTCTTTTCTGTGGAAGAGTTCCTTGATTTAGGAAGTGGTTCCTAGTTTGGTCACTGGCAAGTGCTGTGGGCAGTACCAAGATTGGCACATCCATTGCCCTGTATGGCTGGTGCAAAGTGTTTGCTTGAAGAGCAAAGGAACCACCCTCACCATCAAGCTGATGCAGCAGCCTCAGAAAGCTGTCGGCCAGGCCTCTGGACGTCCTGGCCGTGTTTGTAAACGCCACCTCCAGTGGCGGGCTGCACTGTCTTCCTCACTGCTTACACTGAGTCTAGGACAGCTGCGAAAGCATTTCTGCCTTCTTTCCAGGACCACTTTGAAAGAAGAGTCGACGAAGCTTTAGGGAGCCTAGGAAAAGCCAGAGCCAACAGCGTCGACTGTGACGGCAATCCCAGGCACCCTTGTTTCACTGTGGCTCTCAGCCTCTGGTCCAAACATACTCCTGAATTCCTAACACCCAGAGCAGGAGAAAATGCCACCTGGGAAAGTGGAGGGAACAGCCTGAGAACATGCCCAAACCAGTAAGCTGAGGTGCCACTGTCAGTCTAGGCTGACCTGAGGGGACTAGGTAAGAGGTCACTGTGTTAGGAAGTGATCACACATGGGTGGGACTGTGGAATGGACAAAGGTTGGGGGGTGAGGGAAAGCACACACTGTCTGTGTTTTTCATTTACACAATGGAAAACCCACCATGGAGATGGCATGGGAGAGCATGCACAAGCCCAGCCCCTGGGTGTGGTGTGTTGTGTTTGGGGAGGTTCTTGTTTACTTCCAGGTCTCTGCCACACGCTGTCCAGTTGGACTCGGATGCAGGCTGCCCATGGCTTTCTCTCCTGCTTCTCCTCCGGGATGAGGGTTGCAGGACCTTGAGCCTAGCAGGTGGTAGCCAGGGACTGGTGGATGGGTGGCTGGAAACAGCGCACGTGCTCCACAGTGGAACTGTCTGTTTCCACAGACTTCATGTACTTGTTCAGGATGGCAAAAACCTCATTGTTCAAGATCTGGTACTTCCTGATGCGGTCAGCCATCTTCTTCAGTGGCTACAGAAGGACAAAGGAAGTTCAAGTGAGGATGGGTGAAGGGGGAGGAAAATACAGGGAAGGTAACAGAGAAGTTCAGAGAGGTTGGCGACCAGAGTTCAATCACCAGGTCACTCTCCTGCTTAGAGCAAACAGTTCCCAAATCAAATGTTAACAGGACCATTAAAGGCCTTTGTATAAACTTCAAAATATGCTCGGAAATTAAGAAACAAAATAGCATAATGTTAGTATTAAAACACACAGATCAGTGGACTAGAACAAATAAATCCTCACATACACAATCAGATCATTTCTGAATAGGATATCGGAAGCTTTTAAAGGGGGAAAGGCAATCTATTTGGCAAATGGATCAATGATCCAAATGTAAGAGTTAAAACAACATACAACATTGTCAGGAGAAAATGGGGCAAATTATAATGAACACTGGATTTGGCTGATTCCTTGGATATGACATCAACAGCAAAGGCAACCAAAAATTGGATTGCACTCAAAATTGAAATATTTGACACATCAAAGGGTATTAACAGTCTGGAGAGTGGGAGGAGGGAACTCATAGATTAGAATAAAATATGTGCAGAAAATGTATAAGTAATTAGCACTCAGAATTACAAAGAAGTATAACCCAATGATAGTTACAAATGAATGAAGGACTTTGAATAGTTCTTTAAAGAAGACAAATATTCCAAGCGCCTGGAAAGATGCAGGTGAAAGCACAGTGAGAAAGCCGCTCACAACAAGTGGAACTGGGAGAACTGGGACTTCTGTGCTTAGCTGGTGGGAATGTAAAGTGGTGCAGCCACTACAGAAACCAGGATGTCCGTTTCTTTAAATAATAGTAATAATAATAATTGCACAGAGTTCCCATAATATTACCCAGTAATTCTACTTCTGGTTGTATTATTAAAAGAACTGAAAGCATGATTAGACATCTGCGTATCCGTGACCATGACAGTATCTGTTGATAGACTTTGGGATAAACAGAATGTGGTATATGCGACTGCACTCCTATGAGACAGAGATAAGAATGCTTGGTGGCCACGGGTCAGGGAGGGGAGTAGTGGCACAGAGGGTCAGCTGAGGACAGCACAGCTCTGGGGGAGGGCTGGTGGTGCCCTTTCTGTCATGTCTGCTTTATTCCAGTGTATAAAGAAGCCCATGTTGTGGTGATGGCTGACCATTGCTCCTCTCCTGTGGTCCCTGAAGTGGTCCCTTTGTTCCTGGCCCACACTCACACCTCTGGGCCCTGGCTGTAGCCAGCCCCTCTGCCTGGAACATTCCCATGAACCCTACCTGGCTGCTGGTCGTCAGCAACCCCTGACTTGGCCCCAGCACTGACTCCTGGGGAGTGTAGTGACTCCCCTTCCCTCTGCTTTCACTGGCTTTTGAGGGTTCTTCCCTCTTCTGGCAGCCCTGTGTTCCCAGGTCAGCGCCTAAGTCATCCCAGGGCCTGGTCCCACCTTGGTGTTCAGAGAACACCTGTGCAGCTGAGGAACTGGCATTGGCAGAGTCTGACTGGGACACAGGAGGTGTGTGTGGCAAAGTCTGAGCTCAGCCCTGCCCTCAAGGGTGACCGGATTCATCCCAGCAGGTATGAGCAGGTCACTCATGGTCTCCTCCAGCAGGTCCCGAACAGACGAGTAGGGAATTGGCCTCTCTATTTGTCTGGCCCAGCCCCACCTCCCAGGTGCCAGCCACAAGCCTACTTACCACATTCTTTATGATTTCATCTTTCCCGTCCTGCCTCTGAACTTTGAGCAGGTGGTAACAGAAGTCAAACAGGTCGAAGCGCCGCTGCTGACCCAGCAGGACGATGATGGAACAGCCAGCCCAATTCAAGCCGTCCCCAAAACACTGCCTGGGAGTGGGGAGAGGAAGCAGCTGCAGTGAGAGGTAGGGGGAAGGAAGGGGAACCTCACCTCTTGCCAGGAGCACAGCTAGTGAGCAGGCCTGTCTTTGGGCCCGGGGGAAGTTGCGAGGAGTGGACTGAATCATTCTAGGGGCTGTGGTTCTAGTATATGCCCTTCTAACCACAGAGAGGTTTCAACTTGTTTCCTCCAATGATTTTGAAAAGAAAAAAATAAGTAAATAAAAAGCCCAAAAAGACTTCAAAGAAGAGTTTTCAAGGTGAAAAAATCCAGCTGACTCTTGCGATATTTTGTGGTTGGTTAATGCAGAGCAGGCCAAGGAAGCATCTAGACTCTGGACAGAGCCTGAGGAAGCCTGGGAGGTGAGGGGCCATTCCCAACAAGGAAACCTGCTGGCCAGGGAAAGGCAGAGGAAAGCAATGAGGATGGGGCGGGGGAACAGGTGGAGGGCAGGAGGCTTCTAAGTTTGCTCACAGGTCAGACTGCAAACTCCCAACACGCCAGAGACACTGGGGCAACCTGGAAGGTGGTGGGACCAGCCTGCTGCTGTCATTCTTGTCCTCAAGCAGCAGTCCTAGGCCAAAGTGGACAGATGTCTCACTTCCCATGGGATTCAAATCCCATACGCTATTCAGGGCTCAGTTGCAGCGTGTGGATTGAGTCTAGTAACTCTCTTCTGGAATCTGTTGCCCTTCTTGCCCTTGGCTGTAAAGCAACCTCATGGATGTCCCTTATGTCTGTTGTAATCCTGCTGAGCTAAGGTAGATCCTTTCTGGCCTCATGGAGTTTACAGGACGAACAGGCAGAAAATCAACAGACAAAAGGGACATCACAGCACCTGCACCACGATTCAATAAACAACTGGTGACCATGCCTACCCGGCCCATTTTTCTGAAACCACGACAGTCTGGTAGCTCGGGTATAAAGCAGGGTGGCTGGTGGCCCACCTTCCGCAGGCTACTTACTCAGCGGTGAACTCGTTGGTCCCCACAGGGATGCAGTAGACGAATTGCATGGCACTCCAAAGCCGGTGGAACTCCACACACTCATCCACGTGCATGACACCATTGGTGGGTGGCGGGCCCCTCCAGATGGGGTCCTGCAAGTAGCTACGGATGCGGGTCAGGATGACCTCAAACATGGACAGTCCGCAACATAGCCGCTCCTTGGTCAACAGGTCCCCCTCTCGAGCGATGGCGATTTGCTGCGAACAGAAAGGTACGGAAACTTCAACCTATGTTTCAGGCCCTATCTGCCACCTTCCACCAGAGATTGCCAACCCTGAGCTGGCCGATCCTGGGATGCGTTCAGCTGAGCCGATGCCTTGCCTACAACAGGGTGTTGGCTTTATTGAACTGAGACCAGACACAGGTAAGACTCAGGTAAGACTCACCTGAGGTAAGTAGGACTCAGGGGCACCAATGAAAGTTTTTTTTTTTTTAATGATGACCCACCCACCTGCTGAAATGCTAAGTAGTCAACAAAAGGACTGAGGGGATACTTTCACTAATACATACTACTTGTACTATTATACCACTGGTTCTTGCTGAGTGTGTGTGAGATACCAGGTCCTAATCAAAGACCCAAATAGGTACTGACTCCATTCAAACCCATTTTACAGAAGAAACAGGCTCAGACATGCAGCCATGGAGCAGTAAAATTGGGATTTGATCCTTGGAGTTTAGATCTGTGAATTAAACTCTAAGGCAAATAGAGCAGGCTGCCGAAAAGGAGGTAGACTAGAATTCCATTGAAAACCTCCACATACAATCCTATAAGTGAAAACAAATAAATGCCAGGGAGTTTTGCACAAGTAGAAATCAGTTGAGAAAGATGAATGTTGATTTTCAGAACTGATGGGCTTGGCGAGTTGGAGAGGAGTCTCTTTTTGGGTTCAGTGTGTCAGTCCAGTTGAATGTGCTGCAATGAGCATTTGATGAGCCTTGAAACCTTCGCACTGATTCTACAGAATGATTTCCTCCAGCGAGAGGTCCTCCTTCGACAACCCCAAACTTTCTCTAGTGAGAGAATCTGGTCTGGCTCCTGTCTGCAATGAGCAGCCTGGACCGCAATCCAAACATACTACTGTGTGCATTCCAAGTACGAATACCCGGGGTAAAGGTTCCCCAAACCATCTGCAAAGTAAGATAAACACGAAGATCCGGGATAGAAGGGAGGTCTCTCGATCTGGGAACAAAGCTAACGAGGGCTGGCTACTGAGATGGACCCCCAGGGCACAGCAGTGCCTGTGGGAGGTGGGGGCTCCCCAGGGGACTGGGAGGGCCTGCCTGGCTGTCCTTGCACATTGCCTTCCAAACCCCCCAGGGAGAGAGCCACCTCTGGGTGAATCTAGGGAAGCACTAAGGGAGGAAACACTGCTGCAGGAGCCCGGGTGAGTGTTGGCTGGGGGAGACACGGTCATGTCAACTGTAACCCCAAAGACCCTTAGAGAATGAACTGGAGCAGCAGAGTTTCCCACCGTGTGTCTTCAGGGAGAGGGACCTGATTGTGGGTGACTCATGCTGATTGCATAGGCAGAGGGGCTCTTAGAGATGTGGGCAGCGTGCCTCACACGGCCACAGCTGCTGAGAGAAATACACTTGGGGTACTGAGTGTGTCTACTTTCTGCTCTGACCCCTGCAAGGCGCCTGCGACTTCAGACAGCACAGACCTTGATTTGCTCTGGAAGTCATGGCGAGTCTCTTTTGCCAGGGATCCCAGGCTTCTGGCTGATGGGTGAATGTGTTGTACATTTGGTTAGTGTGAATTGGCGCATGGGGCCTAAAGATGCTGGTGAGGGCTCTGAGTCTGTAAAGCTGCAGGCAGACTCTGAGTGAGCCCGCCCACCACAGCCAGGCAGAGAAGCTGGTGCTCCCTGTCCTGGGAAGGAGTGCCTACCTTTACAGTTCCTTCTGTGAACTCTGAAAGTGACAAATAGTCACCGGGTAAAATTTGGAAAATGCTTTTATAGTTTTAAGGAAGAAAACACAAATTTCCCCGTGAACCCCATTAGTATGAGATGTACTTTTACAGTATATATGTGTATGTGTGTGTATTTATGTTTAAGAAAATTTAATATCTATATTTTTGTTATTAAAAATTCATTTCCTTAAGTGTTTCAGTAACATGATTTCTAATAGCTACTAAAATGGCCATTGATATAGCAATGTTTTAGTCTCTACTCTTGATAAATCCAAAGCAACATAAAATGTTGTGATGCTATTCCTCATTATTCTTTTCCAGGATAAACCTTAACTTATAGAAAGTTCTAATAATACAAATATTCTAGAAGGCTTTTGCTACACAGACATAGGCAGTCGTGTGTCCAGCAAATCACTCCTGCTGGTACGAAGCGAGGTCCTTATACCATCACCCAGAAAGGCGCTGTGCACACTAAAGAGAAGAGATAGTGTATCTTATTTTTGAAATGTTCATTCCTAGACTGATAATGTTGAATGGCTTTTTCTGCTTTGTTGGCATTATGTTTCTCATGTTGCCAGTTTTCTTTCATGATTGCTTTCGATACGTCTATCATCTTGCTGTTTTTGAAAAGGGACTTTATAGATAAACTTTTAAAAGAAAAGGCGCTTTATAGAATAAAGCGGGGTGCTGCTAAATGTGTGTGTGTTTAACACTGTTTTTATCCCATTTACTTTCTGCTTCATTTATTGGGACAGTTTTCTTCTTCCATCATTGGAAGCCCTGCCAAAGCAGTTGCTTCCTGGAATATTCCGATTATATTTAGCACCACACCCTCTGTGCCAGCAAACTGTTTATCTGTTCTGTCCTTATATATAGATCCTTTTGGGGTGAGGAGTGATTCTGTTACTTAATTTTCATACCAATCAAATGAAGAATAACAAAGGCAGTAGAACAGCTATGGTGTCATTTCACATAGATGAAAAAGAAGATTGAGAATTTAACTAGCTGGCGCGATTTATGCAGCAATTTGGGGCAGAGCTCAGACAAATCTGTCTTTTGATCCCCCGAGTCCTCTTTCTAGGATAGTGCTGGGCAACAAAACTAGACACCTCAATTTGTCTCGGAGTCAAATGCAAACAATGTGCTATTCCGCTCCCTTCCAGCTTAAAACCTGTTACAATTGCTGGGACCTTGGGCTGCATGTTAGCCACGTGCCCTGAGCCCAGCTCGTCCGCATGTCAATGTCTCATTTGCTTTCCTTTTGTCTCAGCAGTGGCTAGGGAGCGGAGAGACACTTAGAAAAGTGGCCTTTCCTCTCTCACCGAGTGTCTAGGCTTTTGTTTGTTAAACATCGTTTTGTTTGACAGCTCGGGATTTCTGTGTGAAGGAGATGGTGGAATTCACAGGCCTCTAAGTGGAAACACATGCCGAACCTTGGGCGTCAGAGGCTGGATTCCTGGGGGATGACAGCAGCGCTAAAGCAGCACATGCACATGTCCGCAGCGTTGGGATTTCTCCCTAAAAGGAAGTCAGTTGAGAGGATCTCCTCCGTTCAGCCTCTGAAGCCCAAAAAAGAAAATGTGCACACGCTGTGGTGTCTGCAGCCCAGCTCCACCAGGCCTTTGATTGCTGTTTTCAGTGGGAGGCTGGTGGCCGACAAGTGGCCCGGTGAGGGTGGCTTCTTAGACATGACGCTTGTGCAGGCTGGGACTCTGTGCTCGGACACCTGCCACGTTTTGCCAGAAGAGAGGCTACCCTGACCTTGCTCGGAACACCCAGGCACTGCCTGTAGGTGAATCCAAGAAAAGATGTATCCTAAATGTTTTTGTTTCTTTTTAAATCTAAATTTTAATATATTTAAGAAGGCAGAAAAAGAGAATGAATTGCTTGGCTGGCTGAATCTCCAAATGTCTAATTAAGATGGCTAGGCCAGGGCTGGCGCCGGGAGTGCAATCCAATTCTCCTGCATGCACATTGGGAAACCTTTTCCTTGAGCCATCGCCTGGTACCTTCCAGGATTTCTATTTAGCAGGAAGCTAAAACAGGAACTGGGGTCAGGTATTGAACCCAGTCAGCTGGCCAGGGGCACCAGCATCTCACATTAGGCTGTAGGCCTGTACCTAAATTTTACACCTTTTAAATAAATAGCCCTCTTCCTTGTCTCCTGGTTTCTATGTTTTCTAAATTATTCCCTGCTTGCTTAAATGAACTGGAAGGAGATAGGGCGCTCTGGGTTGCCTGAGCCCCTTCCATGCCTTGACCTTGTCTTCATTCCAGGGTCTGAAGCAGGAGTTCCCATCTTACACACCTTGAAGCTCACTGCAACTTTCATAGGTCTTCACGAATAAATTTTGATTACAGATCCCAAAAATGTGCTCAGTCCTCTTGGATTTCCTTCACAATTTGTCTTCTTTGTCTCGCTGCAGAGGTCCCCATGACGGCACTTTCGGGAAAAGCTTTAGAGATGTGCTTTTCTGTGTGTGCATCTTGCCACCGAAAGCCTCATCCTGCGGGAGCTGTAGCATCCCTGCTGCACCTGCTTATGCTGCGTTGGAGACCCATCTGCACCCACACTGTGAAATCTAGCTTTTCCTCTTCCTCATCTACAGTAAGTAAATGTCGGATGCACGAGTCTTCCATCCTAATAGGATCATAGCACATTTCATTTAGTCAGTGTTTGACTGACAGCCATTAGGTCACTTCCAGTTTTGCTTCAACAAGCAATGCTCCCTCAGCTTCTCCTAGGCCTGTGAGAGTGTCTACTCTACATCTCCAGAAGTGACTGCTGGCTCACAGTGCGTGGAAGTTGGATGTGCAAAAAGAACACAGCAGGATGCCCGAGAGCTGACACAGCTGCATTAGCTCCTTGTTTCAATGAGCCGACTACTTCTGTTCTCAGCAGGATCCTTGATCCGGCTGTGGGTGAAGGAACACAGCACTGAGAACCTCAAGATCTCCTGGCAGACCTGCTCCTGCCACTCAGCGGCTTTGGGACACTCTCCCTTCCTCAATGGGCCTCAAGCTGGAAAAGGAGAGGGGTGGTAGTATAGATTGGCAGTTTCTAGTTCCTCTTGGTCCTCAGAGTGCATGATGCTGGAGTCCTACCTGCGGGGTCCCCAGGCGTTCGATCAGGGGCACCAGGTGAAGCGGGGCATACTTGGCCTCCAGGCGTTTCATGCGCACCTCCAGACGCTCCCCCTCTGCAAAGGAACAGTAGATTAGCATGTGAGACAGAGCACGCTGGGCAAGCAGAGACTTGTGGGACCTGCGTTGCTTATGCAGAAGGGGAACATGTAGGTCTGTTCCTTGGTTCTGCAGTTAAGACTGGCTCAGGAGAAGCGTCTTCTAGGCTCTCTGCCCAGCTATGGCAGTATCACCTTGTGATACAGTGAGTTTTCCATCACTAGAGGGATTTAATCCAAAGTCAGACAGCATCCTGTTACAAGATATTCCAGAAGGAACAGTAAAATACCTAAAGGTGTCATTTTTAGAGTGTGACTGTGATGATTCACTCTGAGGTCCAAGCTTTCACTTTCATGGACCTGATTGGATTTGAAATAAGCATGTTAGGTCAAGGCATGTTGGACTCTGAGCTGGATCTGAACGTTTTCTTACCTTTGATGTAGACCCTGGGCAAGATGTTTTGGAATGGAGCGGCGTGGAGCAGATCACAGACTTCCTCCTGAGACTGCAGCCAGGGGAAAAAAAAAAAACATTTTTCATTGTGACCCAGGAAGAATTTTCCTCAAAACTGAAGCTCTGGAGTCAGCCAGACCTGGATTCTAATCCTGGATCAGCTATGTGACCTCAGGTGAGTTGCTCAGCCTCTTTATTCTCGTTGTGAGGGCGGTAATAGCATTGCCAGTGGGTTTCTGTGGGGGTGAAACGATTTTACACAGTCCCCTGTGCATGAGAACTGAATGCCTTGTTGGTATACTCTTACCAGGAATTTGTTCAAGGATTAGAATGAATGAAACAGGGATTAAACACATGAGGCTGGCTTTGTGAGCTGGCTTGGTTGTGAGGTCTGCAGGCCTAAAGGTGCTGGCTGAACACAATCCTCCCACCTGTTATTTCACTTGACCCCCTGGCACAGTTTTGTGTCTAGCTGCCTCCATATCAGACAGCAGCTAGCAAGAGAAGAGGAACTAAGACAGTGACTGCTGGGGTTTGAAGGAGGCAGTGCAGTGAACACTACAACAGATGGGGGGAAAGCTTAGGGCGAGATGGAAGATAGTGTCTAATGGTCACGCTGTCCTGGGCCAGCTCATGATCACACATCTCAGAGCAAAGGGGAGGGAAGCCAAATGGTAGAAGCCACACTCCATGGGGGCTTGCCCTCGCTCCTTTACATTATGGGAAAGAGAGTCCATTCAAACTCAACCCTCTGGGATTCTAAGCATCTGAGACAATCAGAACTGTCACTGCCCTGGCTTGCTTTCACCATCCCAGGTATGGAGGGAGTGGTACCATCCTAGCAGTGTGGGAGGACCCCAACACCTTTAGAACACACTGTGGGGCAGTGCTGAAATGAGGACACTATTGTACTTCAATACCATGAGTTCCCTAGGGGTCAGGAAATTTTATTTTGGTTTCAGATCCCTACTAGCTAGCTTAGTTTGTACGTAATTGCTTATTGTTATCCTAGAAATGTTTTTTTGGATGAATAAATGAATTTGCCTTCATGATCGTCTCTTAAACATGAGAATAATATGTGAATATTCAAATATGAAAATGATGCCATTACATCTGTGCATATTCATTTATTCATGCAGTAAGTACTTATTAAGCATCAGGTGCTGTTCCAGGTTTTGCAAATATGGTGTTGAGCAAGTTTGACTAGATTTTTGACTTTCACGGAATTTACATTCTAGTTGATAGACAAAAACAAATAAACCATAAAATATCAGACAGTGACCAAACATAGTAGAACAATGGACTGCAGAGCGACTGGGAGTTGGGCAGGGGTTCTCCAGGGCAGCTGAGAAAAAAATCTTGGTGATTTGTAACATGTTAATGGAGAATAGAGTTAACTCCGAGAACTAGCCATGCAGACAGGAGGTAAGGGCATCCCAGTGCAAAGGTCCAGTGGCAGAGAATAAGCTGGAATACAGCAAGGAACGGAATCACAATATTTACAGCATCAAGCTCTGAAACTATGGTGTGTGGATCAGGTGGGGCCTTGTAGGCTTGGTATGAAGTCTGGATTTCATTGTAACTATGAGGAGGAGCTATTGAAACCGCTCCAAGCAGAGGAACGTGCAGGGTCTCACTGCCAACTCTTTGTCCCCCCAAAACTTTCAGTTATTCCTAGAAATGTCTTGTCACTACGAGGTAGTTCATTGCACGGTCACCTTTCTACTGAATTCACTTAGAACCACTTGGAGCACGGAGGAAGGACAAGAAGGTTCCTGTCCAGCCAGTGCAATGCTGCTACTTGATTCATTCTACTGCATGAGCTTCTGGTTCCCATTTCTTTGGAGCAGACAAGAGTGCTCACTGCGCCCCCACTACCGTGTCTGCAAATGGTAAGAGCAGATGCAGTTAGGGGCACTGGCTTCTGGCAGGCTTCCTGCATGTTCTCTGCTTGGCAATGTCATGGCTGACAGCTGAGCCAAAGAGAAAGATGAGTTTCCTAAGAGGGGCAGAAAAGCCTTTGTCTGGAAGGTCTTAGGGGTGAGTCCTTTTGGGTGACCTCTCACTCCGTAGCACACCTCTTGTGGAAGGTTATCTGTTTGGCATTTGTTAGCTGAGAGCATGTGCAGGGGATAACAATGTCCAGTTCTGAGCACACAGAGGCCTGTGTGAGGAGTCCAAACAAGTGCCCACTGTGGGAGACCGGGCTGATGGCTACCTTGCACTGGTCTAGTCATTGTCTTAGTGGCTGCATGCTAGATCCCCTACTCTGCCCAGGAACCAAGATGCTCGCTGCTGGACAGGATCCTTCACTTGGCTGTGAAGCCCAGCCAGCATGAGCTCCCGCCTCATGAGCTCCTGATGCTTCTCCAGCCACAGCAGCTTTTCAGTCACTTTGTGTGTCATTTTGTGACCCCCTCCCCAGAGCATCTGCACTTGCCCTCTGGAATGCTCGTGAGTCCCTCACTTCTCCTCTGTGCCTTTGCTTAGTGAATTCCCACTGTTTTTTCTTATCTCAAGTACCGCTCCCTCACTGCCTCCTTGCTCCTGTAGGTTCCTCTGTAAGGTGACTTCACAAAACCAGATTATCTTCTCTAGAATTTGAACTCTATAGCATGCATGAGACTATCTGCTTAAGATCTGTTCTTTTCACTGGAATTTAATCTCCATGAAGCAAAGAGCAATGTGCTTTTTTGAGCATATTTTACTTCCACTAGTGAGCCCAATGCCTGCTACACAATGCATGCTTAACAACCACGTGGAGCTTACTGGAATGTTGTAACATTCAGCAAATTGGAAACTGGGGCTTAGAAATCTCTGTAAGTATCTATCTATATTCTATAATATATCTATATTTATAGATATACATATATACATAGATATACAGAGATCTATATTTTATATAATGTATCTATACATACCTATAATATATATCTACATTATATATATAGCTAGATATACAAAGATCTATATATAATATAGAGATCTATATAATATATATAGAGAGATTTGGATGTTTCCTTTTGTTAGGGAAGAATTTTTAGTTCTATTGATTACTCTGCATAAACGATGTCAAGTATTTCCAAAAAATTCTTCATGTTGCGGAATTTTCAGGTAGACCAACTTTTCCCTTCCTTGTATTTTCCTTCTTGTATATACTTACCTAATGTTCTACATTGAACATGCGTTACTGCACATGTACTGGTTTAAAGAAAAATATAATAGACCCTGAAAACAAGTACAGGTTCAGAATCTTAATCCAACATGTGGGCCACAAGTGTTTCAGATTTTAAAGTTTCTCATATCTTAAAATATTTTTATACACTTTATTCTTTAAGTATCCCTAGTGTGAAAACCTTGGGATCAGGGATGTTCTGCCTGTAACTTTCAAAAGCTTTTGGGGTCTCGTGGCTAGGATCCGAGAGAAGGAAATGAAACCCAAGCACACTACTTGGTCTGGATAAGGAAAATATTTGCATAGGCTAAATGCAAATAGAATTTGTTTTGGTTTTTAGGGTTATACCTTCAGACAAATCAGACAAGAAGGACATACTACAAAGGAAAAAAAAGTACTTGTCCGTGACAATGAAAAAGTGTTGCTTTTAGGAGAAAGGAAGTGAAAGTACCCAGAGCATGAATTCCCTGATACGTTTTTTTCATCTTTAAAGAAAGGAGTGAGATGCTACACGATGACACAGTAGAGGTGTAAGTATGTTAACTACAATTACCACAAGAAACAGAGAAACCATAGGTAATGCAATCAAATACTGAGAGCAAGAGAGGGGAGAGACAGAAATGAACTGGCACCTCTTCTTTCCAAAGCGGGGGTCCCAACAAGCACCATCGGGTGTTGTTAATTATGAGACAGAAATTCTCCTTCTGTTTCCTGTCACTTGTCTTCCAGCAAGTGGAAGAGCTACAAGCAACTGACAGGCTGCCTGAGGATTGGGATGCAACCAAGCGAAGAATGATAGCTTTCCTCATAAGCTCCTTTGTATTATTTGATTTGTTATCCTGTGCGATTAAGAACAATCTAGATGGAACACAATGAGCAGATTGGATTAACTGGTCTCTATGGGTCCTTTCCTGGAATGACAATTGAGACCAGTCGAATGGCTTGATTCTCTAGGGACCAAGGCAACGAGCATTCCCTAAGCACTCCCTGGCAGTCAGTGCTTAGTGTTTGGTCACTGTTTCCTTCGTGCTGTGGGGGACCCCAAGACCTAGGGTCATGTCACCTTGACACCCATGCAGCCAAAGCCTTGGCAGGTGATATGGTGGAACATCCCCACCCAAACCCATTTTCAGCATCATCCCTAAGCTCATGCCAGTGGAGTCAGGAGGTACAAAGGTCAATGGGTTAATGCACTTGCGGAGTAGCAGCTGAAGTGGTCACTCAACGGTGGGCATGGCAGGGAGGCAGTGCGCCTCTGTGTCTCAGGTGAGGCTCTGGCCCCGGGATTCCCTGTGTCAAATTAGGACTCCACATAATCCCTACCAGCAAGAAGGTCCTTCCCAGATGGAGCCCCTTCGCCTGGACTCTCCAGCCCCTGGCACTATAGGAAATGGATTTATCAGTGCATCACTAGACCTGGTTGGTCAGGTGTAGTGACAGAAAATGGGTGTGAGATGAGAAGCCCTTCTCCCTTCCCTAGGCAGACAAAGCGAGAAGGAAATGCAAAATAAATCAAAAGCAGAAACTGGAGGAAATGGCTTCAAATCTTGGAACTTTTTTTTTTAGCCTGACTCCTATTTGTTAGGATTATCATTTGTTGATTTTTGGGGGGGAGGTCAGAGAAACTAACAATCTTCACAGTTAAAGATGCATACTATGTCACAATTTTTTAAGACTGATGGGAGTCACATCCACCTTGTAGTCAAACAGGAAAATCACTGACATCTCTGTTCTCCATCCCAGAGGTAACCTCTAGCCCGAATCTGAGTAAATTAGTTTCTATAGATCTGGCACGATGCTGAAGGATATACACGTACTCAGTTTACACCTTCAAATCCCCCTTCCCTGATCTTCGTCATGTAAAATTTTCTGTCCCACAAAACCCCAATCAAGTTGTAGAAACGTAGAAGCCTCACCAGCCCACAGTGCCTTTGCTTTCCAAACACTAACCAGAGCTCTTGGTCCTTCAGCCTGCCTCCCAGTCCCGACCTGTGGGCAGATGGAGACAGCTGTCCAATCTTGCCCCATGTCAGGGTTCAGAAGTCCCTGGATGCGACGGAGAGAGCCCAGAGGCGTAGAGCTCATGAACAAACCGACAGTGTTCTTGGTGCGAACTGTTCAGGACGTACATTTTATGTGATGTGAGAGGCCATCCAGAATAGAGATGGTGGGTATAGTGTGATCTAGACATTAAACAAGCAGGCACTGAGTTGGGAGCCATGTGAACTAATGGAGTCATTCGTTCGGTTAATCACACAGGAAATGGCAGGCATCTACCACAGCCGAATGGTAGCCCTGGTGCAGGATCCTTACCCAGATGGAGACAAGTCCGTGAGCAATGCTGGTAAGTGCATGGCGGCTGCAGGGGGACTGGGGGGAGCAGAAGGGAAGTTGGCAAGAGAGAGCAGGGCACCAGCAGAGGTCCTGGGGAGCTGAGCGTGTTCCTAATGAAGCAATAGCGCGTCAACTCAGCAATTCAGGAAGCAGAACCAAAAAGGGGAAGGAAGTCAGAGATTTAACGTGAGTACGGAACTACAGCCTCCCCTTGCTGCCTTGACAAACAGCTGGCTGTTAGGGTCCACTGCGTGGAGGTGCTGGGCTGTGCATCCAGGCAGGTGCGAGGGGGAATTTCGGGAGGTCAGTTACCTCCCAGGAGCCAACGCAGGACAAGGCCAGAGCAGTGCACTGTTACGGGGAGCAGGGCTGCATTGTTCTTAGGGCTTGGGAGTCTCAGGGGAAGGGGAGTTTATCTCCAGTAGAGATGACAACGAGGTTTGTGGGGATGTAGGGTACTGCACAGGGGACTGGCCTCCCAGTGGGCACCACGTACACTGCAAAGGTCATATATGAGGGAACAGGAAGCCTTTCTCAGGGTCCTCTGCTAGCAAATGTTTTCAAAAATTAACATGTTAGGATAGCATGTTAAAGGCAGGAGGTGGCCTGTCCTTGTGTGCTGGGAGCAGCTCTGGGGCCATCAGTCACCCATGCCCACAGAGAGGTGGGGCTTGTTTTCAGGCAGGATTCCCAGGTCCATTACCAATGCCTGCCCTGGGCTAGAAGCGGGGCAGTGGCAATCCCACCTCAGGGCTGCTGCCCTTGACTTCTAATAGCCAACAACAGTGGCGGTACTTTGGTTGTTTGGATTTAATGATAGTCATTTTCCTTGGAAAGGCACCGAATATCTAATCTGGCCTGCAGGCAAAGGCTGTCTTCCAGGGGCTAAAGTTAGAACACTAGGGGGGCAGGCCAAGGACTTGAGGCTTAGGACATGCCCTAGTGCAGGGTGGCAGCGTGCTGTGCCTCAGCTTCCTGATTTACAAGTTAACCTTCCCAGTTTTCCCCATGGTTGAGTACTACAGCTCGGAAATGAATGGGAATAAGAAATGAGGTGAGGACCCAGCACACTAGCCTAGTAACCAAATCCTCACCTTGAATCTGCCAGGATCCTATATGGGTGCTGGTTCGTATCCTGGCTGCTCCACTTCCCATCCAGCTCGCGGCATGTGACTCAGGAAAGTATTAGCTCAAAGCCTTGGGACCCTGCACCCATGTGGGAGACCCAGAAGAAGCTTCTGGCTCCTGGATTCAGAACAGCTCAGCTGTGGTCATTGCAGGCACTTGGGGAGTGAACCAGCAGATGGAAGATCTTTCTCTCTCTCCTTCTCTGTAAATCTGTCTTTCCAGTAAATAAAATGAAATAAAATAAAATAAAATAAATCAGGGGTGTGGAGCAGGCACTGTTCAATCCAGGCGTCGCAGGTTGTAGTTGTAAGTTTAAATTTTAATAGAACGAAAAGCCTCCTGTTGGTTTTAAACTGTAACAGGATCTGATTAATAATTGTACAAAATCTGAGTCTTAAACTGTTATTTCGAAATTGAAGTACAGGTACAAGGCCTTATTTTTTTTTTCCAGCAGGAGTTCCTGGAGTGGAAGGCCAGGCCCTCCGACCGTGGTCAGTGGAGGGTGGTGAGTCCTGATGGTCTCAGGATGACTCCGATGCCACGTGGCTTTTTCTCTTGAAGAGGGGTGGGTCCCTGCCTTTGGGGACCGGTGCGGGAATTCGGGCTGAGTCACGTCTGAGTTCAGTGCTAGCAGTCACCTGTACAAGGTCAGAGAATGAGGTCCCAAGTAGGTCTTGGGTACTTATGACCCAGGAAAGATTGTATCAACTGGTGCAAATAGCTGGAAAAAACGCCAAAACTGTCATGACCCTCCTGACTTTGTGATTTTCTTGGTTTAGTGATCTTTTCTTGACTTTGAATCTGTGATAAGGTTTTCCCTTCAACCCTGAATTACGAAAAATTCTAGACATCCGCTGTCAAAGAATACTGAATATCCTTGTACCTTGTGTCTGGTGTCACGGTGAGTATTTGTCATATTTCCTGCAAATCTATTTCGCTGAATCATCTTAAAATAAATTGAAGACATTATCACTTTAGCCTTCAGCTCCCCAGCTTATACCTCCTCCTAAAACATCTTACGATGCAGTGATCTTTTAAAATATAGATAAAAGTTCTAAATATACAAGCCATCCTTAGCTGTTCCTTCAAGGCTTGTGGTATGTATGTTTTTCTTAAAGCTAGGGCATAGCCATGAGATTTCAAAAGTGGGAGTGTAATGCAATTGCTCTACCAAAGGAAAAAAAAAAAACTCCTTAATAGTGCCAACATGAGGGAATTACTGTGTGCTGCTGTTCCTGGGAGGAGTTGATGAGTAAAAATTGCTACTCTGTAACTTCTGTATGTTCCCAGAATCAAACTCACACTTTCGTTGAGATCATTACATAAGAATCAGGGCCTGCTGAAAAGTTGCTGTTCACCAGCAGAGCAAATAAAAGCATTAAAGGTTTTTACAGTTATTCTTAGCCAAAAGGCCGAGAAGTGATGCATTAAAGGTTTTTAGCATCAGGATGCAAGATCCTGTTATATGGAAACACTCAAAATTCTTACAGCAATTACTGTTTTGACTTTGCTTTCAGTCTTAAAACTGTCCTATTTTATGTTTAGTTCAAAGCAGAGGAGCCTCCAAGGATTGCTAATCAAATGGTCCCAACTTGCTTAGTCTGAGGCTAAGTGTGGGTGCAGTTTCTCTTGGCTACAGGATCTTCCAGACATTCGGTAGAAAAGCCACAGATTCAATGCGGTCCTAAGGAGATTTAGGTTCTACGCCTGGGTGGAAACAGACAAGCTTTAGCTAGTTTTTCTAAAGGAAACCATCAAACCAACCTCAAAACAATCTTGTGATAGGCAGCATTTTTCTGAATTTCTGTAAGGCAACAAACAGATCAGCAGCACTTAACATTTACGGCTGCTTTTGTCTGGGAACTGCAAAGATGAGCTGGAGAAGTGGAGGTCAGGCCAGCCCCAGGAGGAGCTCTGCTCTACTAGGGTTCCTGAGGGGGATGGGAGTCCCGTGCTCCAAACATGGCCTTAAATGGATGTGCCTCTTCTGGGGTTAGGCCCCAAGCAGCAGGCAAGACTTGGGCCTTCCCACGTCGTCCAGTCTTCATCTGCAGGGCAGAGCAGCAACTGTGGCCTCCAGCCCCTTGCCTGGGATTTGGGTGCTCTCAAGGTCTCTGCCATGTCACATCCGGCTCTTTGCAGCTCTGGCTGAGTAAATCAGTAAGTGACTCTGAACTGAACATGTTGGGGGTGGGAGGTGGTGTGCATTTGTGGGTTTTGCCACCGTTTGGGCCCTCACCTAAATAATGCTGGGTACTGATACTATGTCTGCCCTTCCCCACACCCCTTGTCTTCCCGCACTGTCAGCAGAACTCTGGTCAACTTAGATCTACAGTGAAGAGGCTGTGGCTGGGACAATGATTCTCCCTTCTCCTCAAAGCACACAGTGTTTCCCATGGTAGGCATTTCCCAAAGTGGGAACCTAGGGCTCAGGTACCTACGGAAGTGGTATTGAGTCACAGTGGGCCACAGGCAGCTGGATGGGAAGCAGGAACACCAGGATTAGAACCGGCACCA